>NC_133975.1:72889480-72951980 GCF_047716275.1 Strix uralensis | reverse complement strand
CCATCCTGAGAGGGTCCATTACTATTTCATTTTTGCAAGAGTAACAGCAGAGAAAACTCCAGGTCTTTCTCTGAAGTTGTTCTTAATGTCTCAAGGTCACGTAGGAAACTATTTGAAGTTTACTCAACCAGTTCTTCCTCCCTTTTGCACATGCTCTGGTCTTTATTTTAACTGTGTTTTCTGTTTCCCCTTTTTGGTGAGAACACAAGACACACCCTGATTAGGTGAAATGGCTCCCCTCATCCTTACTTTGTGTCCCCTTTTCGGCTGCCCTGCCCTTCGTAGCTCACCTCACACCACAGTGCAGACTGCCACACGTTCGCCCCATGGGCAATTTGGTTCATGTCAGTTCAGTGTCAGATTTGGGCAATCAGCATGTGACATTGTGGTGGTGTTTGTGGATTGATGGTGACTAGCTAATGCTGTTGTAATGTGTTTCTCATCTGTTGGTCCTTTCAGACCGTTCTTCAGAGTTTAGGTCCCGATCTCAATTAGTCGCAGTGATTCTAAACATTTGGAGCTGGCTGATGATTACTGCAGTATCAGAGATAGAGGCAGCTCCTGGGTGAGAGCTGGGGTCTCGTGGGGCTGCTGTGTACAGCTTTAAACTCCTGTTTGACATTAGACATAGATCAGTGGGTGAATGCAATGCAGCAAATTTAAAAAAGCTTGATTTTTACCATTATTTTATTTCAAATTATTGCAAGTTTCAAATGATGGTCAATGAATTAAATACAGACATGGCATAAGAGAAGCAAATCCACTTGATCTGGCATTAACACACTTTAAAATATATTTTTAAATACCTAGAACTAAATTATGCTTTACTGAAATTTTACCATTGACTTCCACAGCTAAAGCTCTATTCAGCTTCAGTGGGTTCAGAGTCTTCTCCCTGACTTTTAAATGCTGCTTCATGTGAGGAGGTTCATCCTATATCCTTTTGGAGGCAGAGCTCCTTACCCTGCTTGAAGCCCAGCTGTATTATATCACTCAGATTTTGATGTGAATTAATCACTATTATCTCACTGTTGAGAAATTTAAATACAGAAAATAGATCCATTTAACTGCATTGTTCCCCGATGTTGCAACTGGGTTGTTATTCAGCTTTTGACTTCTGGTACGTGAAGATGTGACTGCCTGATCAGACTGCTAAAGAAACAAAAATCTACTAATTGAACATGGATTTCAGGGAAGCCTCTACCTGTATTTCTTGACATAAACTGTTCCACAGTGTTTAGTTTTAGTTCATTCTGCCACTGAGTGATGATCAATCTTTTGTGGCTGGTAAAGTGAGTCTTTTGTATACAAGGTTTGAAAACAGCTTTGAAATCTTTTGAGACAAAGAGAGCAGCAATTAACTATGAATATATTCAGGTATTCAAAAAGAAATGTGACATGAAGCAGAGTTTTACTACTGATTCCATGTATTCGCAAGAATAAAAACTAAATTGGTAACTATTTAAAATTAATTTAGCAGAAATGATAACGAAAGGAAAAAGGATCTTTACCCTCTTCTTAGATTATAAATATAGGACTTGGTGTTGGACTGAAGGAGGTATGTTCTTAAAGAGATTAAGGAAATATATGTCCCACCGGAGATTGCAGAGAATCAGGCATTTCATTCTGGACCTCACAAGTTTTGTAAAATTACAGATTTAATAAACAAACCATTTTACGTCTCTGTAAGGAACTTAGAGGGGATTTTGAAAGTCAAACACTGAGGACCCTTGCTTTGACTGTGGTGGTAAAAGTAACATCTGCCTCAGACATTTTAACAACAGACTGTTCAGATCATTCTTTTCAGCTATGGTAGGAGACTTGACAGACATAAGCCATCCTACCCCTCGTTTCTACACTTACATCTCTCAGCTGAGTGAAACCTTACATCAAAGCACTCATATCAACGACATTCAGATTTAATTTTACCTTTCTCTTTTAGATGTTCAGTTCATTACAATAACTTTTGTGGTTTCCTAATTAAAACAATAGCACAGAAATAAAAGAAAAATCATAATTTTTTTTGGTCTCATCCCTGGGATGACACATTTTTTTTCTTCTCTAAATCTGAGACAAAAGACCTGGGTGAAATTTCTGCTACACTCACATACATTTACCAGCACAGACTCAGGACCCTGTGCGATGTCACTCGGACAGCTGCTCACAAGTAGGTTATCCCAGTAATGCTGATGCACGTGCTGCCTCTTCTTGAGAAGAGTCCCTGAATCATCAAGTACAAGAGCATTTAGCCCCAGGATGGGGAGTAGACCTGAGATCATAGGTCAATCACTTTCTTTTAAAAACGCATAATTATATGTCCATGATAACATTAGCTTGGGGTAAATGCAAATACAGAGAAAAAGAAAAGGGGACAAGGAGCTTCATTGCTGCCTCCGTCACTGAGTCTCCTTCCTCTTCCATTGCTCTGTTTCTTTGCCTCCTCTTGGGCTTACAGCTCTGCCCAGTGTTAGCCCACTGCCAGAGATCTATTAATTCTTTCAGGTTTGCTGATATGCTTGGTGTCAGGCACTTTTTTAGTGACTGTATGATTCTTATGGTTCATAAAATGTTACAGGAACACTAGCTTAATTTCATGCTTCTGGTTTGAAATTTCATGTAGGTGGTTGGTTAAAGATTTCAAGTTCATGGTTGCAAGAGTTTTGTGAAATCTCTGCAAGATTTATTTCCCAGAGGAAAGTTAAAAGGCAAGTCTCAGACAAGGCACTCAAAAAACAAAGCCAAACAAGGAAAAGATAGAAACAGCTTGAGGAGCATTGGAAGCTTTGTTTTAATATGCAAAGATAATAAACAATAGCTTTCAGGGTCTTATCATGATGTATTGTCTGTATTTCAACACATGGTCTTTGTAAAGCAGACAAAACTGGTTTTATTAAAACACCAATAACAACAAAAAATGCATTTCCCTAAATCATCTCTTCTTCTGGTCAGAATTTGTTTTGCCTGGCAGGTGTAGCCCATTTATTGCAACAAAAGGTGAAAGATTTGATGTTGCAATTGTGGAGTGTCAGGGAGACAACACTCAGCTAAGCACTCAGTCCTCTTCTGTGAAAGTCTGTGAAAGTTTTCCTTGCAATCTGTTTCCCAGTAGTTTCCCAGATTTCCTACTACATCAGCAACTTTATTTAGTATTACAGTGGCTCATGACACTTTCTCATGTGGAAAATATCTACTCCATCACAAAAAAGGTGAAGTAAAGAGTTTCTCTGGTAACTGTGAGGTCCCTTGAAGTTTCAACAGTTGGAGTATATGCTTACAAACTTTTAAAACTCAGTTTTGATCCAGAGATACGTATGCCTATGCAATGTGTCCATTTTGATTAATTAGACGGGCAAATACTCTGAAAAGGTCTCTAATCTTTGATGTAGTTGATGAAATATTTATCTCATTGCCCAAAGTTGTTAGTGATACTGTTTCCAAGTTCCAGGGCATATATTTAGCGAAAGATCAAGAATTTAGTCCAAGAAAGTGATTAATTATGGCCCTTAAGTAGTGCATAAAATCCAGCATAGGAGATAATTTAAACTGGGATCACAAAAACCCCTTCACAGCCAGCAAGAGATTGCCTACAGATGAATAGGACAAAAGGCCAATGAGGGTGATACTTTTTTAGTATGATTCCTCTCTGGAACTTAGCTTCCTTGTACTGGATCCTGAGTTTTCTGATATTAAACTTCCCTTTAAAAAACTTCTATAGCATATACACTCTTCCTTCTTAAGAACTCGATCCAAGTGACACTCTGCTGGATAACCTAGCAAATGGGTAGTGTGTTCACCCAGGAGGCAGCAATGCAGTTTGGTGTTGGACTGCTGCCCTCCACCCAAGGAGCTCCCAAGCTGGCTCTTGTCCCTGTGCTCCTGAATTGTTGCTCCTCACAGAAGAGCTTCACAGCTCCCCACTTTGCTGACCCAGTAGCTGCCACTGCAACAGCTGTATCATCTGTGACCTTTTCTTCTTCCTCTTCCCATCTCTTAGTCTAAATCGGAAGTACAGGCAGCTGCAGTATTATATTTCCATTCCTCCACATGCTTTCAGCTGATGTAATTCATGTCATTTGTATTCAGTCGCCTCCAGTTTCTTGGATTGACAACTTTTGCAGCCATCCTTACTTAGTATGTTGGAACTGTTCCCCTCCTTTTCTCATCAGGCTCATGTCCAGCCCTCATAATGAAAGGCAGGTGATCTACAAGCCAATATTTTACCTCATTCAGGCTCCCTAGTTCCCTCAAACTCCAAACCTCTCAAGCATAAGAAGAGGCTGAGTACAAGCCATCATTTTTCAGCTCTGCCTGTGAGCCTATAAACCTATGTTAGTTTGTATGTCAGAGGAATTTGAAAACATCTTTGATAAACAGTGTTAGCTTTTCTACATCAAAATCATTGAAACAGATTATACCAGGTTTTCTTGCAGAGCGTAGTTACTGTAGTTAGCTGGTAAGTTTTGAAATATTACCCTATTGAGAAAATAGACAGTAGTTTGATTGAAATGCCTACAAATGAATAGCCACAAGATCACTTATTCTGTACGCTTATGAATCCTCCCCATCTATTGTCATCTTTTTAACTTGAACTCACTATTCTCCTGCTGTTTATATCCACTGTATTTCCTGAATGTGTCAAAAATCTTTTTCCTATTCTTTCCACAGCCCCTTCACCAAAATGATTTTACATTTCTTACATTCATTCCTAAGTGCTTCCATGCTTTCTGCACACATGTAAGCATACAGGAAAGACATACCTATGAAAAAGCAAGCCTAGAAGAAATTGGTAAAATATTCGAATCTTGATGCTTACTTCACTATCTGGGTAAAATGTCTTGTCTACTGGAACTGTTGAGCATGCCTGACTCTTGTTCACTTCAAAATACTTATCTTTTTGCTCATCAGTCAGACTCATCAGTTGGCTTCCAGTTCAGAGGGCAGTGAAATGCACTCATACAGTTCAGTCATTCTTGTGGTATCTCAGAATCACTGACTGGAGAAAACTAGTTATTATTTCAAACATCTTCCAGGTTATTCTACACAGCTGATGCAAGGCCACAAAGAAAAATTTTGTAGTGACTTAAGAAGGTTTGATGGTGATCTGACAAGACCTCGATGATTTTCTGCTACTGTATTGCCAGTAACGAAGCCCAGAGCTGGTCTGTTTTGTTGGTAGTCTTTCTTGAGGACCCCTTCAAGGACAGCTTTCCAGGCGGATTCAGAGCCCTTTGTTCTTGCTGTACCGCTACTTCCAAAGATGCTGACTAAAATGCTGAAAGATGAACCAGACATATGCCTGCTGAGGCTTTTGGGCTGGCCATCCAGACAGTGGTTTCACTTGATATCGGATAGTCTCAGTGCTGGGGGGGTCAGGACCAAATGACTCACACAGCAGAGAGGAGAGTTCAACCTGGCAAAGGGTAAAGAACTGTCTCTGAAAAATGCTGATATGGCATTTTATGCTACATCCCATACTCTTAGTTCTTAATTTCATGCTTTCACACTTTTTTTATTTCTGGAGCTGGTATCCAGTGATCTTGGGTCAATATTTTCTTTATGCAAATCTCCTTCTGTACAGAATATTAATCTCAGCCATTGGCATTGACAGACAAGAGTTAAAGTTTCATTTTAAATATATGACTCTGACAGAGCATACATAATGCTCTGCTGTGTTTATTAAGATAATTGTACTTATTCTTAATGACATTTAACTTTAAAAGTTGCAAACTCCAGGCATGCTAGCCCCTTCCACGATGTCTGCTTAGGAACAGCTGTGTAGGAGCAGTTAGCTTTCTTCACAAGATAGTATAGTAACAGGTATTTTGGTGCAAGGTTGTTTTACCTTATTGGATTTCAGCTTGAAACTAGTGTTTGTTATTGCCTTAAAAGAAATGTAATTATTTGTTACTGTAACCAACATGAATCCCCTACAAACAGTAGCTGCCAGCTGGTATGGGGTTTTAAAACTCTTATAAATTGAGATTTCCAATTATTTTGGCAAAAGCCCAGGAGAGTCTTATTTTCGTTATATGCTACTCTGTTTGCGGGAATTCATATGGATGCATTCCATCTCCAGTAAAAAGTTATATTATGCTGCAGGTGTACAGCACACACAACCAATAAAATAAAAATCAAAGCCTCACAGGTTTCAGCCATTGTCCATTTCTCATAGCTTGCGGTGTTGGCAAGGAGTTTATGTTCTAAACCAGCATTGGGCAAGATATCCCGTTCACTTGCATAGGAAAAATTGACCAGTTTTAGCTGAGGAGCATAGAGTATCCCTTCTCCCATTGCCTGTCTCCCTGCTCCTTTCCCTCCTGCCCCAAGGAGGGAGGTGCTGCATCGCTGGGCACGTGAGAGGGTGGTGGGAGTCAAACCAACAGCCTTGTCTCCATCACCATCCAGCCAAGTCCCATGGAGAAATAAATCTCTGCCCAAGAAGCAGTTACTGACCATCAGCCCTGGAGTTTCCTGAAAGGCCAAGGCTGTGGTTGCAGCTTGCCTCACCCTGGAAAAGGTCTGAGCTCAATCTTTGTGGAAAATTACAACTATCTGAATACTTCCTAGCTCCCGAGTTAAGATAGTGAAAAAGGGCTCACCACTTTCAGTTTGTTGTCTTGAGAGGAAGGGCGTCGTGTTTGTGACTTTTTATTTTCTGTTCTCATTTCACCACTCCTCCCACTTCTCAGTTTCCACACTGAATACCAAAAGAGATGTAGGCATTAGCTTTCAACAACCTTATAAAAATAAGTCAGCATGTATTATTTACAAAATGTTCAGTCAGAAACTGTAAATTAATCAGAATTTTAAAAAGGAGATTGACAGGGTACCTAGATTTAGTATTTGACTAAGTGCACAAAATTAGAATTAAAACTGCCTGCGAGTATAAAAGAAACTTATAACATTTACTTGGCTGCCAGCTAATTCGTATTCAATGTTTACTTTTTCCAAATTTCTTGTTTTCTTTAAGTTTCCATTTATTGCTTCATTAATATGATCCACTTCCAGTGAAGTGATTTAGGACAAGAATGCCCCAGCAAAGGCTTTTCAGGTATTTTGTGGGCTTTTCTTTTTTAACATATTTCATATTGTTTAGCAAACCACATGGGATAGAAGCATGGCTGCTTTCTCTGGGGAAATGTCACACAAGTAACTTAGGCAGGACCGATCAGTATAAGAAGAGGGAAAGCATGGGCTATGAAAGGAGCTACATTCTGGAAAAGCATATTTCCACTGCCCTTCACTGGAGACCCCAGGCCTCAGCACCAAGGAGGAATAGTTTGTGAGGCATGGGGAGCTGCAAGGGAATTTTCCTATTGAAAAGGTTCTCTAAGAAAAGCATCCCTCCATCTCAGCAGGGTGGAGCCTGGGAGCTGATAAAAGCAGCAAAGCAAAAACAGCTTCCAGAGTCTGGAGAGGAAAAGGGAAAGGAGGGGCAGGATTGGTGACTTTCACCTTCAAAAAACAGTGGGTTGAGATTGCATTGGACCATGAAAAGAGAAAAGCAGAAATCCCTTCTCCTAGACTTATCAGTGGAGCCAGTAAGGGACAGTGGATCTCTCCCCATCCTCTATGAAGGCCTTTGGTACATTCTGTGTCCAGCACACAAAGCTGCTGCCTGTCCTTCCCAAGCCCTCCTCTGCTGACCTGTGATTTCCAATGCTATGGGTACAGATACTGTCCCAGCCAGGGCAGTGCAAGGCTAGTTTTTTTCTTTAGGTGATGATGTTCAACAGGTTTTTCTGTGCTCCTCCCAGCATACTCCTCCTAGTTTTAGATGAATGAAAAATAAGAGTGTGGTTTCAAAGTCTGAAACTGACAATTTTGTCACAGCTTCTGGCTGCTATTGGGTGCACGCTGCCCCCTTCCCACCCCAAAAGACTAGCTTCCTAGGGCAAGCATGAAACAAGGGAGAGCAGTGGTTAAGTGCTAGAAGCCTGAGGAAGGCAATGTGCACATCCACAGTCTACAGTGTTAATTATCCCTCTTTCAACAAAGAGGCGAGAGCATTTGGGGTGGGCCAGACTGCAGGTTTGGAGTGAAGAGGGTTGTCAGACATGGGAAGTACTTAATGTAGTAGGGGACTTGTTTGCCAAAGGACATGAGACATACCATTTAGATTCACAACTCTTTAAAGTTTTGATAACTACAGTGGAAAACAACTGAAATAGTGAACATTTGAAATATATTTAAGCCAATGTGTTTAACTGAAGCACTTAAGGAATATTATGTATAGTAATTTACAGCTTGATTTTGATCAAAATGCAGGAGCATAAAGCAACTAACCTTAAATAAAAGAGGTGTGGCTGTATATTTAAGTTCAGACAACAGAAAAGATGTCACTTCTTTGTGTGTTTATAAAACAAGTATAACCCCAGTCTGGCCAAACCTAGGTGTGTTTTAAAGAAACTCATGTTGCCATTTCTCTCTTTCTTTTCCTTCCTGTTGCAAATCCACACACAAGACCTTTGTTCCCTACTCTGAATTTTGCCCTTATTCATTAGCATGGCAATGTGATCATTGTTCAATCTGACAGGGACACAGAGCCAAGTCTGACCTTAAACATTTGATAGAGGTCTTCTTGTAAAATATATGATTTACCAACAGCTGCAGTGATTCTACAACAAATATGTTAGTGTATCAGAGAACTGGGACACAAGTTTGTTTAAACAAATCCAATAAAGCTATCAGGGGAAACTGAAGGAAGTGGGTCACTAGTTTCCTGATAATATTTACGACAGTCCGTAGATAAGAGAACTGGAAAGGAGGCCCCTCTTTCTTCCATAGTTTATCACACGGTTAATGCAGAAAAACGAATTGTAGGATAAACTCTGATGCCATGCTCTAGCTTTGTCACTCAGACCATCTGTGAAAAAACATTTATAATATCGTGGAATTTGGGGCAAACACATGATGTTTAAGATTAAGATTCTGAATGGAAGAAGGGGAAGAATGATACATTTCTCTAAGGCACACATTCTGAAGGCAAAGAGCTCTGTGCTCAAAGACCTAAGAAGTATTTGAATGTAGCTCAGTGGTTCAAACCCACAGAAGCATTAGGTAGTTATCACCCACTGATTTCAAGATCCGTAACAAAAAAAAAGCTGGCCTGATGACTCTGGACTTTGAAATGCTGTTCTTTACTATGACACACAAGTAGTATGGATATTCAGCAGACAAATGTTAACTTTAAGTAGAAGTAGTTCTGGTGCAAATAGCAAAATGAGACTAACATTTACAGTGGTGACTTTCTCCTTTCTTTCACATGCCGAGCCATAAGCAGAAGCATCAGGCCATGTGCAGAAGTGAGCAGCGTGCACATCTCATTATACACCACAGAGCAGCTGGGAAGTCTAGGAACAATTTTAATGAAATTACAATAGTCTCTAAGCTCCTAAAAACACTCCTGGCAGGAAATCCTTGCTTCCCGAGTAGAAATGAGCCGCGGACTGATAAGTGGATGGCTCTAATTCCTTCTGAGCCATCCATGGAAAGATGATATAAACTATGTACATATCTTATTTTTGAATAGCTAAGTAATCAGACATGGGTACTGCTTAACTTCAGTGGATATGTCTTAAAAGGACAACCTCAGAAGCTTCTAATTTAATGATAGCAAGAGTTAATTAGGGGATAGAAAGACTCTGCTGAAACTTGATCTACCTATTATGCTTTTGTGTTTCAATAATGTTAATTTAATTAGGTGGAGTTAGAGAGAAAGCTAATATAAGCAGTGCCCTATTGTGAGGGTAAAGGGTTTTGAACTGCAATGACAATTTTTTTGGCTCCTCCAAATTGTGGTCCCCATAGCATGCCCAGCTGGAGCATGCTGAGGAGCTCTTCTGGTGATTCTTCCCTTCCCACTTAAAAAATGCACCAGGTTAAGCAAGTTGGCAGCAATATCCTTCTTTCACAGAGTTTGAAGGGGTTTTACAGTCCCATGGTCCTTGCAGGGGAAATATACCAGAGACCAAGGCAGCCAGCAATGGAGCAAAATTCCTTTCTTTGCCTCCCACCCCCAAAACCTCAGGCATTCCAGCCATCACTAAGATGAGTAGTCACCTTTAAGAAGACAGTCCCTTGGGACTCCCTCCACCTGAGCTGCATACCCCTTACATTTCTTGGGAAACTGGAGCCATCATTAGCAGTGAGGGCCCCCACACTGGCTGTTTAGATTTTCAGCTGATCCCTCTAATTTGTGCAAATTCCAGACCTATGGAGACTAGCAGTGGCCTTTCCAGGGGGAAGGACACTGTTTCATTTGTAAGGAATAAAAAGTGAAAAAGTATGACATGAACCTTGCTAAGATTTCCTCTTTGTTAACTCCTGTCTGCTGTATTTTTCCACAAGTCTCCACATGGTTTTGATTTCAGATCTTCAAAATATATTTTATGTTCCCTCCCTGCTCTCCTTTGCAGGACTTTGTTTTGCAAAACAGAAAATATTTCCTGGGTTTATATCTTTGTCAGTAGCTTGAAGTTGGGAAAGTCCTTTTTTAAAAGCCCAGTGCTCATAGGAAGACGAGCTTGTTTCTGCTTGTTTTCCACTACTGGGTGGCTCTTCTTTCTGCTTGTGGCCCAGAAAGACTTACACTTTTGTCCACGTTGTTTTCTGCATTGTTATATTTCTTCATTTAAACCATTAAGCTATGTTGAAGGTGTGACTCATTAGCAGTGTCTGTACATAACCTATGACACAAGACTTGGTGCAGACATGTTTAGTGGTGCCACACACCTCAGGGATGAGGAAGACCCGCTCCTGACAGAGAGCAAGCATTCCTCTGGCTGCTGGAAACCTCCTGGCTACAGAGCCAAGCAGCGCCCGCCCAGTCTAGCAGGAAATTTGCCTGACAGAGGAAAATTGTGTCATAAAACTGGTTTTATTTCTCTCGGCCGTCTCAGCCTTTGCGTGGTGGAGCAGGGAATGTAGTGGGAAACCAGAAATCACTTAGGGCTGCTCCATACGAGCTATTCTTGGCTGTCAGAGATGTCCCTGAGGCTGCCCTTGGTCAGGCTGAGACATAAAGTAGTTCTTGAGTCATCAGGGGTTTAAGCAACAGCAGAGTTTGTGTAAAGCCCGCCATTTCCCCTCTTGTTCCACACCAAAAGTAGCTGGAGCGGACCAGAAATAACAGTGTCCCATCAGTTTTCAGTGTGTCGCCATTAGATCTCCAAGTGAGCAATCTGAGTTGGAGATCCTAAATTTATTGCTTTAGTGCTTGTGTGTGACAATACATTTTGGGGTAATTTTGTGGCTCCATTTCTGTGGTGAAGAAAGTCAGAAGGAGTCTATGGTAACCTGAAAACTGCCTGCGGATGTGCTGCAGGGAGGAGAGGGGAAGCTAAGGTTTTGTTTGGAAGAGGAAAAAAAATGATGAAAGCAAACATGAGCCAAGACATAAAGTCTCATTTTGCTCCCATGTGCTAGTGCTTGAGCAGACTATTGTTCTGGACTCAGAGATTGGTTCTTAATTATGTTGAGCAGTGAATGGTTTGAATTACGGCCACATAGTTTGGTGAGCACAAGCCTGTTAAGAATTTTGGCCGGAGAGCAGCTGTGGGGCTGCTCTGAGATCAGAGAAGGTGGCTGTTGCTGGAGGTGTTTTCAAGAGTTAAGAGGCGTGCACGCTGCCACCTGAAGTCCCATGCTTGAATGCTTTATCTAAATCTGCCCTTGTCTTTATTCTGCTATTTCAATCTAAAATAAAACATCTTGTATTTATTGTATCATCACATTTAGACACTACCATTTTGGAATCTCCTGTGGACATCATCAGATCCAGATGTTTCCAAATGTCATCATCCATACACTGAAATGATTACAAATGGAGATATATTTCTGTAAGCTGTTGCTGCTCGGTGAAGATTGCCAGTTTTCACTGGCTTGGAGGAGACTTCTATTTTTAATGGGGTAGGGATGGCCCCAAGTTCAATACTGCAGATTTTTAAATTACACATATTGTTGCATGAAGCACAAGTGGTTGCAGTCTCTGTTCACTCATAAATTTGGACTGATTTCCTAAGAGGTTACTAATTTTAACACGTGTAGAATTTTAATATTTGGATTACACAATCTGATTACCTATCTCTATCTGTAAAGAGTACAAGAGTGTGATGTGAGTTCATTATGTACTCTGATCAAGGCATTAAAAATACAATTCATTTCCAAGGAAGAACTATTTTTCCTTAACATCACTGCCTAAATTGACAACTGCACTGGTATTTATATGTACTGTACACAGCTCTGTCTGGCTTGCAAATGAATACTACTGCCCTCTACTGCAATGAATATCTAATTCCTGCTCAAAGTTGAATACTCTCCATTCTAAATGTGCACAGAGTACGAGGAAATGAGTTACATGGATGCCCAGACACAAGTAAAGATACAACCAACAGCTCCAAAATGGCAAGGGTTTATGCTGACCTCTTTGGCATTGCTGTGGATGTCAGGGCAAGACTAGACTTCCTGCAGCATGGAAAGAAAACATGTTCCATAACTTGCTGTTATTGTGCCCTAATTACTAAAGCCATTTTCTCATCTGTTTACTGATTTGGACACAATAATAAATCAGGGATTCTAAATTCATGGTTTTGGCCACCAGAATGATGAGTATCACAGTGCTAAAATGTAGGTACATTTCTCTCTCCTGAAAATGGCAACTCTGCATCAAGTATTGTAGCTTTCAGGTATAATTAACAAAGTTAGTTATGCACTCAAGAGTGAGTGAAAGATTACCTGTTGTGACTCCTGGGAACACAAAAGGGATGGTAGGAGAGCTCTGTCTTTCTTAAAGCTTTACGCTATGTGCACACTGCACTATGAGAAAGCACTTATTTTTTCTAAGGAATTACAGTCCAGTAGCTTCACCTGGATGAATGTGTCTTGCTCTTTCTCTATTAAAAAAAAAAAATCTTTCAGGAAATAGAACAAGGCTCTCTCTTAAAATAATCATTTTATGACAATGTACTACAAAAATCACCTCACTGTCTTTCTCTCCTTTTTCTGGTAAATGATCTTGATCAGGTGAATGTAAAAAAAGTACTTACTAAGAAGATGAGCAACATAGATTTGAAATCCCTCAAACTGTTAAGGAAATGGAATGGTGTCTTCCAGGTACCAGAAAGTGCTTTGATGACTAATGCATACACAGAATAACTAATGCCTGATCCTTTTTTGTATTTTAAAAGTAAGTTGAGCTTTTTGTAAGAAAGTGGGCCCTAATTCTTTTGGTGAACACTGGTCTTCCTCTGTGAAAGCCCTTTGCATCACGTCCTGCAGGTGAATTAACCAGGAAAATTACATTACTGGACTGAATTTAGGCATGATCAAGGCAATCAAAGCTCAAAAAGGGGATGTACCCAGATGTAACCCCAAGTCCCAAAAGTACCTAGTGCAGTTTACATTCAGAAAGTCAGTGCTGGGAAAGTCAGATGCAGCAGCTGAGCAGGTATTTTGTGATTTTCATACTGGTCTTAGGTGCCAAAACCCATTTGGGCACTTAAATTCTTTCTGAATTTGTTAGTGTACTAGAGAACTGCACTGCAAAATACAGAAGGAAGTTATGATAATAACCTAGCTGTTGGTTTGGTGCTGTCACACACAGCACTGTCCTGCCCTATCCTGTGGTTACTTTAGCTATAACACAATCCCTAGAAGCCTTCTGGAAAGTATTGATCTCTCATTATTTTCAGAACCTTGTCTTACTCTCATGCAGAATGAACAGCAGCATGCTGGCACAAACTCCTCTCTGCTGATCTGTACCCTTTGAAAGAGTCGAGAGCCTGTCAGAGACAGATGCATAAACCTGGTCGTGCTGGACGTACAAAGCTGAAAACACCAGTTCATTGCTTGGATGTGCAAGTCAGAGAAAGTTGCATCCCTTCCCTGAAAGGTGGGTTTAGCCCAAATCTAATGCCTATGTTTAGTTGGGGTTTTTTTTGATTCAATACTGTTTATATGCCATTAATTAGTGATTATGATGTCTTAAAACAAATAGCTGCAGATCATTAAAATACTATGCTGTATGTAGTATCCAAGTGTGTCTCATTTCCTACCACTCCCAAGCGATTAATGGGAATGTTCTTTCCAGCTCCCAGCCTCCTAAACCACAATCATACTTAGTGTTAAAAAACAGTTTGCTTTATACAGAATGTTCTCACTACAAAACCAGATTGAACAAAAGACAGAAAAACCTCATGTGCTCCTGGGCACCCTTGCTGTTTACTGGGACATGAGGTCACTTAATACACACTTTGGAGGAGCAGACACACAACAAGGGATTGAGACTATGTGAAGGCTGCACAAGTGTCACATGAGCCATGTTGCAAAAAATTATACTCAAAGCCCTTCTGAATGAAGTATATACACCCTTCTTCATTAAGTCATCTCTGTCTTTACTCAGATTTGTCATTAGGAGGTTGCTAGATCCCCAAACCATATTGTAACGATCAGTTGGCTTTTTCATAGAATAAAAATTTAGAGAAAATAAATATGCTTCAAATGTACAGTGTATGAGTTCTTTGTAAGCTCATGCTGCTATTTTTCCCGAGATTTTAAAAAGACAATTAAAAAAAAAAAAAAAAGAAGGAAGAGCAAGAGAAGGAAAACTGTCCAAGAAAATAATTGGAGAAGAGTTTGAGTAGTAGTTTAGAGACCTGCCTATATTGAAAAATGCTTAACTGCATTTGGTGATGTTTTATGTCACATTTAAGACTCAAAAAATCCAAAAGGCCAGGTAATATCTGAGACAAATAAGCCCTCAATACTTAAAGAGCCTTTAAATAAAAGCAAATTATGGATTCTATGTCAAACAAAATTACATTTACCTTTTTTAGAACAGCTACTAAATTTATACTAGATTAGTGATAACATAGTAGCAGCAAAAAGAAGAAAAATCTAAATTTACATATGTGCAAAAATAATATAAAATTAAATAAAGTACAGACTGTATTTCATTTCAATCTAGGTTTACAATGATTGAAAGAAAATCACCTTTACTGCTTATGAGCTTTTGATAATGTATATTAGACTTTATTATGGAATTTCAAAAATGGTGTTTCAATTTTATTGTGTGGAATGAAATTTTAATTTAGTAGTGTGGCTAATGTTGACAGTTTCAATAACTCAACATTTGAAATTTTTAAAATGGCTGAATATTGAAAGTCAAAATAGATCCAGACAAAGTTAGTACATAGTTAGAATTTTTTTTTTTTTGAGTTAGCACATATTTTATACTATTTTCAGTGTATTTTCTCACTGACTTGGTGATGAATCTGTGGGAAATTTACATAGATCAATAACTGAAAAACTCAGCAATATGAGGAGCTGTCATATTCCAAAAGCCACTGATCCTGCTAAATTGGAAGAAACTGGTAATGGGAGGTAATTATTATCACAATTACACGTGCCGTAAGGATATTGTTTTCATGAATACTTACTGCCAGGTCGGCTAAACTACGATCAATAAACTCTAGACACAGGGGACTCATCAAAGTATACTTCATGAGAGGTCTTCATGTTGTTATTGGACAAGGTATAAAAGCTCTTGGGGAGGAAGGGTTGTTGATACTGAGAAAAATATTTAATTCAGTATCATATGTATGTATCATATGGTGCTGTGAGAAAAGAGTCTCTGTCAATATATTATTGAAGTATACTATTAATAGTACTGAAAATCATATGCAAGGATACTTGAAATTAGAAGGATAAGAAACACCCCTTGCTGAATTAGAGCTGAAGTAAAAAAAACAACAGAGGTCTTGTGTCTCCTGCATAATTGATTAAGTGATCTGTTAGATCTTAACTGGAATCTTTTGGGGAGGATTCCTCATGTGACAAAATTAAATTACCCCTCATGTCTTTGCTGGAGACTTGATTTCTCTCAATTGGTCTTGGGTAGCCGTGAAGAAAAAGAAAAAAACTTAGCTGAATCTCTTTGTAAACTCTCAAACTTAAAGACTCAAGCTGAAACTTGACATGGGTTTTCTGTTAATCCAGCACATGATTTATTTACTGTAAACAATTCTGAACCATGGGAAATGGTTTCCAGAGGACTGAACATGAGTTTTCTGGACGAATTGAAAAATCTTTTTGTAATGAAAGACCTGTGGATTGAAATTGTTAAAAGAGATTTTGTTTCCAATTCAGGTATCTGGCTTGACAGGATCAGCTGGCCTTCTCCTCAATTCATTCCAAAAACATGAACCACTGAGCATATATACATTAATCAAGGTTTATGTGTTTAGTGGCTCATAAGGCTGTAAAAGGAACATTTCTTTCCTTTTTGGATACTAAAACACAAAAAGCAGGGTGGTTTCCTCTCAGCAGCCAACAGCCTTCTGTGTTCAAGTAATAGTGATGGTGAACTGGGTATAGAAAAATTTGGTAGCATCATTCTGTCTATGCGGATCAGGTGTCTACAGAGATATGACATGTTGGTTCATCGTATTGTTTTCAAAGATAACGTAGAGAACAGAAATGAAAGCTGTAGATTTTGGTAGGTGATAAAGGAGGAGAAAGTTCAAATATCTTTGATCCCCAACTTTCTTTGGAAGTGACATCTGGACATAAAAGATGTTCTAAAAAAGTCAAGTATACTGTTCTTTACAATTACGCAGCCAAGCTGTGTAACTGGAGAGGTAATGCATTTCGTCAGTGGGCTAAATGACTAAATCAAGGAAATGAACATGAACATTTTGAAAATGATCCGCTCAGTGACAACTAGATTAAGAATGAGACATCACTTCCCATCGCACTGAAACCTGCAGTAAAAACCTTTTTCCACAAGATGCTAGGATTCCGGCCAGGAAAATAGTATAGTTGATAGTAAACATTGCTTGTCAGAGAATAAAACATTCATGCTTAGTCTATGCTGATGAAAGTAAGATAAAGCATTTTACGGGTTTTTTGTGGGTTTTTGTTTGGTTTTAGTAAAAAAGAAAAGATCTTATTCAAGCAAGACTTTTTTTTTAAGAACTACAGAGGTCTGATAGTCAATCTAAATATCCATTGTAAGAAGGCAGCCATGGTGGTTTCTGAAACAGTTGATAAAAAATCTTAACATCTCTTCTGTTGATATGACAGTATCCTTTATACATAGCTGTAGTATTATAGCTGAAATGTTGCCAAATATATTTCAAGATGTATCAATTGTTTATTGTCATTATTAGGTAATGTAGAGTTCTTATTCTTCCCCTCTTCCTTTCTCTCTCTTTTAAATGTTGCCCTCCCTAATTATTTTGGACTATATCTTGCACATGAAAACATCAATAGAAAAAATTCCCAGATACATGTACTAGTGCATCATCTGTTCAGTGGAATAATAATTCTGTTCCTGCAGTTTCTTCAAGGAAGTTTGTTGCCTAGCTCTAAAGAGAGGTTAGGAATGTATTTATAAAGTGACTTTGATGTTTGAACCTTTCTGCTTTGTCTGTAAGTAACTACTGTCTTAGAATTTTGAAAAGTTTGCAGTTTAGTCTTGCCCTTGATTTGGTTTCCCCCCTGTAAGTTCTTGCTTCTAGGTCTCACTCAGCAAAATTATTGTAAAGAGAGGGAAGCACATTTTCTCTCAGTGATGTGCTGCCAAAATTGCTGCAGGAAATTTCCTCAGAACGTGTTTTTGTGATTCATGTGATATTTTTAAGGTAGAGTACTTTTTCTCTTTTCTCCTATTTCCAGAGTCAACTACACACAACCAGTGTTATTCACTTTCCATTATTCTGTCTAATTAAGTGTTAGTAAGTGCAAGTTGGTTTTTTTCTCCATGTGGCTTTTCTAGCTGGATATTTCATGGGGGATTCTTAGCTGTTTGCTTTTTTCCCTAGCACTGGCAGCAGCAATAGGTAATCATCTGACTGAATCCCCTGGCAGTGACATCCTGAAAACTGCTGAGCATTGTGTGCCTGTTCTTCTTGGAAGTGTTCACCTAGTTGCAAACTGAGTGGATTTATTTTTCTTCCTGAGGTGAACCAGTCTCTCCTGACCCTTGGACGTCTGCTCTAGACTAGAAATCAGATTCTCCATGTATGTGCGGTGGGATGGGAGGAGGCAAGGAACAAGGGGGTGAGGGAGAGAGTGCCATAGAAATATCTGGATTAACAAGGATGATATCTGAGTTTGACTTTTTAATCCCATTTGGCTAGTGTCTCTTCTTACTGATGTATGTACAATGGCAATTTAGTGGAAGACCTGCAATTTAGAGGCATTGCTAACTGCTCTGTGAAGTACATGAACAGCACAGGCCAAAACTAAGTGATTGACAGGTAATCCCAAATTTTCTTCCAGAGAGCTACTTAATGTGTGAGACTTTGAGGTGGGGACCAAGCACCAAAATTTGACAGTGAGGTACTTATCTGTATGGTTCAGTAGATATAATATGGAACAGATTGTCCTTTGTGCATCACATACAAGGTGTTTGGGACCTCAGGTGGCTTTTGGACTAGTCTAGGAAAAATGTGGTGTAAAGTGTACACTGGTAGATGAATGTGGCTCTAAATAAGTACCCAAACCTAAATTAAGTAGAAGAGCTTGAGCTGTTCTGATGGTGGTATGGAGCAGAAAAAGCACCTAAGTCCTACCATTTTGGACTCCCCTTAGACATGTTGATGCTCACTGAGGATCAGTTCTGACTTCAACTCCTTCTGTGATGCCAACTGTTGCACAAATGCCAAAGCCCCATGTAGGTATGGGGCAAAAAAGTAATAGATTCAGTTTTGAATTAAGGCTGTAAGGGGATTTCGGCTGAATATTTAAGATGAAGTCAAGTATTTGTACAGGAAGCTGGCCATTTACCTTCCCTTGTTTATCCCTCATTACTGCCTGGTTGTATGCAGCAGACATTGAGTTGGCAAACTGTAGTTTTTCAGAAATTCTAAGTGAACTTTCTTTGGCACTAAAATACCATATTGCTTCATTTTGCATGCTTGAGTTGTACAATTCCTGGCGGTAAAAATTGCACTTTGGGGTTTTTGTATTCATTCTACTTAAGACACTGAAATCATAAGTGGTTATGTCTCTCCTGGCAAACTATAAGCCAAGTGCCTGATTTCCCCTTTCTCATACACCAACAGAAGGTCTCCACTGACCTCCAGCTAATAGGATTCCCTTGATGTAAAAGTGGTGTGAGAGTAGATTGAATCTCAAATGTATTTGTAAGTTTAACTGAGATTCATCAGACTTGGGTCTAATGAAGTACAATAATTATCTATATGTCGGCAACATTTGTCTCCTGGTTAATATTTTTTTGTTCAGATGTTATATTACTTACAGATGTTTTCTTTCTGCTTATTTAGCAGATTTCCATTTTTAAGCAATTTCATGTAATTTTGCAAATATTTAGTAAACATTACAATACTGGGATTTTTCAAATGGTGCAAAACTGAACTGGTTTGCTTAAGCTAAAGCCTTACTGCATGGTAAAGTCTATTCTTTCTTGCTTTTAATTAGCATAGCATTCTTCAATATAATGCAGTTATATTTTTTCTTGTAGATATATAACACAGAAAAAGTACTGTTAAGAACTTTGCTTACGTTACAGTTTACAAAATTATTCCTAATACTAGAGGGTAAATATTTTAGCTCTGTGTTCAGAAAAATACAATAATAATCAGTAAATCTTGTCCAAACATTTGGATTTGTCCACTGTAATATTCTTCAAAGTTTTAGTAATGTCAGTGCATAAATACAGGTTGCTAATTTATTAAGAACTCTGGCAGTCAGGTTGTTTAGGTGGTGCTTTCTGTTAAGAAGACATATTCTGTGTATTTGAATGATTGAACTAGCACTAAAAACACATCTTTCTCTATCAAGCTTTTCAGGTTGACTGCATTTGGGATTCATTCCCAACTCCACCATGTTTTTTCACTTGAACATTAAAATGTCAGATAGAAAGAAAATAATTCACAGCTGTCTTGGGGCTTGATTCACCCGCCTCTCACATCAATTTTATGCCAGCATAACTCCATTGAAAACCATGATATTACTCTGGTGCTATACTGGTTTAATAGAGTAGCAAATCGGGCCTTAGGGGGGTTTCTTGGTTACTTCTAATTTTCTGATTAAAGCAGAGTTATTGAAACTCATAAAATCCATGTAACATTGTTGCTCCACTGTGGGCTATCTGCATCAGAAACCTCACTTCATTCTAGGGCTTAAGGAAATTCCCAGCTGGCCTCAGCTCAGTGAAGGTACATTCAGTCAAACGCTTCAGCAGGATTTTTATTTTTTAATTTGGTTATTATTTTAACCATGTTCCAGAGCCTTGCAAACACAGAGGTTCCAAATACTCCAGAGATTTCAGATTCTTAGGCAGATGTGAGGCACCATCTCCAAATTCATGCTTCTCTTCCCCACTTCATCCTTCCTCTCCATGCAGCCAACAAAATGGAAGATTACTACCCAAAATATTTTCAGGATTGAGTCTTTGGGCAGGAGAATTCGTTAGTCACCATTTAAGGCCTGTTGCTGGTAGCGTGGTTGTGCTGCCACAGTCTAAGGGCTTCCCCAGAGGAGTACAGTCATTCATTGGACCAAACTGATACAGACAGACGAAGAGACAAAGGATTTTTAAATATTTTTTTTTTCTTTTATGCCACTGCTGCTATTCAGGTTGTGCCCCTGAAATATAATAAAATAAAATAAATAAAATAAAATAAAATAAAATTTAAAAAAAACCCCAAATCCCAAACCTTACCTCCCTAAGCAAAACTTCCCTCTGTTAATGTATCATCTGCAGGGGTAGGTTAGTCAGCCTTGTGGCACGAGCAGCGTCAGTCAGCTGCAATTCCCTCCCCAGGATGGGGCTGTGGGAGGGTGTCTTGCTCTCCCCAAGCCTGGCTGAGTGCATGTAGGGCTCTTGCTTTATCTGGGGTAATCAATGTAACATGCACACTGCCACCACTAAGTAGTTCAAGATCATGAGTCAGAAACTCCTTAATAAGTTACACTGTTCAAAAATCATGCAACTTTTAAGAATTTGGGCGGGGGGGGGGGGGGGGGGGTAGGCTGTTGTTTGTCCCTTTGCTGTGCTATTCTAGTCCTTGGTGTTTTGTTTTTTTTCTCTGCAGTTTCAAGGGTTAAAAGTGAATTATTTATAAATAAATGAGAACTGAATTTCCCACATCATATGTGATTCGAATAGCTGGACCTTAACACCACCACCAAAATACTGGGAGTCTCTAAGTTGGATCAGAACTGGCAGCTCTCTGATGTGTTCATCTGGATTGTTTATGTTTTCTCCTCTGGGAGCAAGAGCTTTCTTTGAGACCATTGCATCACTTCTCTCTGGGAGGAACACTTCGTGATGGGCAGCTTCTTGCAAAACTAGCCAGAGAGTTTTCAACAATACATTGTAGGGCTGAGCTTTCCAACACAGCATCCAAACCTCCAGTACGGCGAGGAAAGAAAAGAATGCATGCAAAGAGAAGTGGAAAAACAATGAAGGGAATGATTGCACAGACTTTTTTCATGTCTTGAAGAAGGTCCAGTCAGGTCTGGTCTGACTCATTATTACGGTTTATAATTGTGTACGTGTCATTTGACAGAGGGAAGGTGGCTGAGGGCTCAGTTCTGCATACAGACAATGTGAGAAATGCTAATGACCTCAAGTTCTATAAATTACTGTAGCGAGAAAAGAAATTGTTCCACTACCATTGCCTGCAGGGGCGTAGAGGTTGTCCACTTCAGGAAAGTCAACCCAAAGTAACTTCTGAAGTGTGAAGTGTTTTTAGGAACAATCTCATGCATAACTAAAATGGATTTTCATTTGATTCTGCTTTATTCAATACATAGAGTCCAAGGGATAATCAGAGAGGTCTTTTATTTCCTAAGAGGCTAAAATCTAGAAGTGCAGAGATCTAGGAGATACGGAGAAAAATGTTTAGGAGGGAAAAGAAAATGAAGAAAGAAAAAAGGCTTATTTAATTTCAGACTAGTTCCTGGTATGCTTAAACCCCTGAATGAAGATTTATGTTGGTCCCACTTGATCCAAACGGGTTGCCTCTCCTTAATAACAAAGCTTTCTCTGAGAATGTTTAATGCATATTACTGTTGCCAGATACAACCTCCTACTTCTTCTAGGTTTTGAAATAGACTGGGCAATTCCTAAGCTTTCTTTGGCATGTGAAGATAATTCATGTGTTGGACTACAAACCGACTGCTCACCCAAAAGCTCAGGAGGCCTGGATGATGTAGATTAGGAATAAACAAAAGGAACTGGAAAATTCTGTAGAAGTAACATTTTAATAACTTTGCTTCTGCATTATATGATGGAAAATATCTTGTGAAAAGTGAATAGTCTGCGGAGGATTCTCTGCCCTTGACTATAACAAGGTTCGTTTTCTTGTCCCCTTACACGTGTACGCAGCAGATAACATGCTGATCCTAGTCATAGTTATGCTGTGCAGCAGATAACAGTGCTAATCCTAATCATAGCCTGTTGAGAGGGAAAGAAAAAAGTGAGACAAGTAATAAATCTGGATAATATACTGAAACATCATTGGCACAGCGATGGCAGCAAATGCACAGGAGAGAGAGTGTTCAAGCTGCACTGTGTCGTGCAGAAGCATCTTCAGAAAATAATACAGTACATTTGTTCCAAAACTGAACATTCCTGCTGGAGTGTCAGGGGCTGCAGCACCCCAGAAATACCCTTTAAAAGCCTCAGGCATAATTGCTGGCCCTTGAAACTTCATGCCAGCACTGATGTGAATGGAAGAGATTCCAGCAATACGCCTGTTTCCATGGAGTACGTCAAAGAACAATGGAGCAGAAGACAAAACTTGGATGAAGCTACCCCCAGGAAAGGTTTGTTTTTGTTTGAAAACCGAGACAAAATGTGCATAAATGAATAAACTGAAACGGCTGTAAATAGCCTATGAAAACATGCTACAATAAAATTGTTTAGAATTCTTCTTCATTATCCCACTTCACATTTGAGAGGATGACTGGAAAAGAAGATCCTGTATTTTTTTAAGAAATCCACAGGCATTACAGCAAATGAGTGTGTTTTCCAGTTCAAATATTTTGAGTATTTTTTAATGTTTGCACAGGCTCAGGATTTCTGAGCCCATGTAATAATCTGCAAAAAATCCCACCATTTCTTGCTTTGTGGAGACTCACCACATGGTATACAGTTGAAAACACTTTGCTGTGGCATGTTTAATAGGTTGCAGAGTAGGCAGTACCTCTAGCCATATGTGGTTCCTTATAGCAACAGGGATGAGAGCAGATAAAATATGTCCTGCTTTCCCAAAGCAAATTGTATGGTTCTGTGGCTACCTGAAAGGAAAGACCACTTCCAGTTTAGCCACACAAACGTAATCTGTGTGTATTAAATTTATGAGTGGGTACATTACTGTGCAATTAGCCTGGATTACCAAAATGTTGGATAAGAAGAGGAAAAAAAAGTTTTGCTTCTCATTATTTTTCCCTCTGAGCATACGTTTGCTTTACTCAGAGTTTCCTATACCTGATTCTTCAGTGTCTGTGACCACCAACAAAGTTTCCCCCAGCCCTGGTAGTCTGGTTTAAATGTGTGCACTGTATATTCTTGTTGTCCGGAGGGTTCTGGTAAAGGCATTTATCTCTTGAATGACGTGCAGACTGCCAGATTCAACAGATGACAGCTTAAGCACAGCACTAGTGACCACCAATGGTGTGGTTTTTATTTTGGAATCCTGCTCTCTCTTTTAAAAAAGTTGTTGTCATTATTGACTTTTTTTCCCCTTTTGCAAGCTGTTTCTTGTGAGTTCGTGAATCCTTCTGCTCTGTCCCATATTATGAAATGATCTTGATTTCACGTGCACTAATTTCGTGCTGCTCCTCCTCTAGCCTTCAGCAGTTGCTTGTGGTTTGTGCTTATATGAAATCAAAAGCAGGAGTTTGGGAACAGATGTGAATACATTGGCATGGACACAAATTCATGCCTTCTCACTCCCTCCCTCCCTCTTTCTCACCTGTTGGCCATTTGCTAACCTCTGTTAAATTTAAGACACAGGGCAGTTTAGAAAACACACTGATCACGACTCCCCTTTGTTTTTCTTGTCATTTTTACAGGTGGAGATTTGTGAAAAGGGAAGACAGATGCAACACAGAGACATAAAAGAGGCAGACGGAAAGGACAGTCCTGAGTCGTCCAGCCCAGACCTTTGGTATTAGCAGCAACCAAGTTGCGTATGTCCTGTGTGTCAAGCTGGCAACTCTTGGCAGCATTGTTGTCAGAAGAATACTGTCCTGATGAAGCTGAATGCAGTTCAAGTTAATCTGTTTAGGAGTGGCACACTCTTCACATGGGATGGTTTTAGAGACCCAGGAAAATAAAAAGTCAGACAGATGCAAATGTGTATACTATAAATGCATCCTTCCACAATTCTGTACATCACCACAATGGTTCTTGACAGGGATGTTCTTAGCAAACAACATATGCAAAGATAATAACCTCCCTGCTGATACTGGCAGATATCCTCCTTTCTGACGGACTCAGTTTCATTCACATGCACAACAGGAGGGGAGAGGATTGTTTTAGCATACTTATTTTCTTTCCTGATTCACATCATTAACTGAGTACAAATAGGAAGGAGTCCAAACTGTTTACAAGAAGATCAGAGATGATTGTTCCAGTATTTAAAGGGTGGCTACAAAGGAGATGGAGACTCCCTTTTCACAAGGAGTCACGTGGAAAATACACAGGGTCATGGGTACAAGTTACTCCTGGGGAGATTCTGACTGAACACAAGAAAATTTTTCACAATGAGAAAAATCAGCCACTGGAATAATCTCCCCAGGGAGGCAGTAGGTTCCCCAACACTGGACACTTTTAAGATTCACCTGGACAGGGTGGTGGTCCATTTTGTCTAGACCATGCTTTTGCCAGGAAAGTTTGGACCAGATGATCCTCAAGGTCCCTTCCAACCTGGTATTCTATGATTCTATGATTTGAGCCAAAACAGTCCAATTGAGCCAATCAGTCCAAGTGCTCTCAAACCTTAGGGTTTTTCTGATGAAGTTATGACTTCAAAAGCTGTGACCCAGTCCCATCTCTGCACAGGAGTGAATGTCAAAATGAATATTAAGGACAAAAGCCCCATTCTAAGTTTTACTATGAGCTCCCACTGAGTGCTAGACAAGAGAAATCACCCTGACTGTCAGCATAAAACTTTCAAGACACAGGTAATATACATCATAAATTTGAGCTGAGAATTTCACTTTTAAGTGTTTTTCCTTTGAAAATCTTACTAAGCTCCTATGTCCTTCCCCTTCCAGACCACCCACAGTTACCACCCACAAGCCTATGGTCTTTAGAGGTCATCTGTCATTCTCAGTATCATTCTGAGAGCATAGGTGCTAAGTAAAAAAAATGACTTTGAACAGGTGCTTAATGTCAAAGATGCAATTCATATAATTAGAATATAATTAGAATTAATATTGACGCCTATGTGTTTACTTCCAACTAAATGCCTGAATCTTGGTTATGTGTACAATTACAAAGGGATGACTCTGTAGAGGTGTGGAGATCGGACATTTGAGGGAAGGAATTCTGCCATAAAGGAATCAATGGGAGGTACATCATCAACTCTGACACACCAGCATGGTACTAGAGATGCTTATGTAACACACTCAAGCCAGTATCATCATCCAAAATGAAGCTGTGGATCAGGGAATATTGTAATGAAATTTCCAGCACTTCTTGTTTCCATTTTTGTTTTTGTTTCTTCAGATTATATGTTATATGTAGATTGAAACTGCTGAGTAGATGAGTGGCAAGGAAGAATGTTGAAATCAGTCAAAGTAAAAGAAAAGATTTTGGTGATTTCTTTTTATATTCATACTCAGTCATATATTGTTGTATTTTTTAAAGGATTCTTGTGACTAATGCTTTCCTGCTCAGAGAGCTGAAACCTTCACCTATGCCCTTAACATTTCTGGCTTTGATGATGGTCACCTCTTTTTTGACTAATCTAATGCTCACTCAAATACAGCTGCCACAGATAATATTCCTTCCTTGTCACTACGGTCAGGGTCACCCCTTCTCTGAATCCTCCCACTGACTCATCATTTGCAACACTAGAGGAACTTGCTTCTTGCCCTCAGTTTCAGAAGACAAATTCAGATTCACCTTTTCTTGATTTTTTTGGTCATCTCTCAGCCAATTGCTCTTTGCTTTCCTAACATCTTCTCTATGGAGATACATGTCTGTAACATTTTGTGGGGGTTTTTCTGTATTGTATAGTGAGCATGCAATTTGAAATGCCATCTTTCAACAGTCTGAAAACCTGCTTTCTTCTCATTTGTCTCCATTCTTAAGACTTAGCTCCTATGTCTCTAGGTATCTCTCTTTAAGAAAAGAAAATGATTTGTGATTGGGAACTCGTTTTTACATTTATTTCTTAAATTTGAAATATGGTGTGATGATGGTCATGATATACATGTGTCTGAGGTTGACTCCACAATATTATTACTGTTATTACTTCTGTCATCTTTGATTTTCCCTTCTGTTGCAGCTTGCACTTGTTGAAACTTGTCTTAATTTCAGATCCAGATCCTACGATTTACACATCTGCTTACCTTAAGTCATCTGCGTATTCCCATTGATTCCAGTGAGAATACACACATACTTTAAATTAAGCACATATGCAAGATTTTTGGAATTAAATCATGGGAAATAAAGTCTACTTGTTGTTATTTTTCCCAGCTTCAACAGCTAGCAGCTTCTGCAGGTGGCCAAACCTGCAGAGATTTAAAAACCATTGTTACTAAAGAAAAGACAGGCGGCCTGAAATCAGTAGGATTGGAAAAAAGGTCTTGACAATATTAAGAGAAATTTTTATACCAATAATAGTGGTGTGAGCTTTCATAGCAAGGGTTGTTCCAAGACAGTAAAGCTGGCAACAATGCAACTTTTTATTCTCTTTTCTTTAGGCAATACTCAGATCAGATACAGTTTTTCTCCCTTATGTAAATTGGTGTTGTCAAAAGTATGGGTCAGAAAGGGTAGGTGAAACAATAGTTTGTAATTTTTGATGGGGAAACACCCCCAGTATAACTGGTGCTGGGTTTTTGGTAATTGGAAAGGACTTTGTTTTCTGAAAAACAAACACCAAAAGGACAGCAGAAGTTTCTGAGAAAAAATCAGGTGGAAAATCAGTTTGAAGAGCCATACATACTGTGAAGACTGCCTACATTATTATAATTTGTTCTTCTTATTTCTGTGTATTTTCTTTACATTTAAACTGTTACAACAAGGGCTGGAAAGAACTCAAATTTCAGGCTGCATTAAGTAGCATTGTAACTGCACCTCTATTAAAAAAAAACAAGAGAGAATTTTTAAGTTAATGTATTCTAAATCACATGCCACATGATATTCAAAATTATTTTAATGAATTTGAACCATTAAAAGAATTATAATTATTTGAAAAAACATATTTTCTTTGTTTTTCCTTTGTTGATACAGGTTAGCAGTGGCAAAGTAAAATATGAGAGAAAATAAAAACTGTGGGAAGATAACTTAATGATAGTTTTGCTTTGATTGAACATTTAATTCTTCCAGAAATGCAACTTTAAAAACATGATTCAGGATGTAAGAAAGTCAAATAAAATGTTTCATTCCAGCACACCTTAAGCTCTGGTGTCAAAATATCATCATTCCCAAAAGACAGAAATTCTGGCCTACCACCGTCTCTCCAGCTCTGTGGCCAATAGCTGCACTATTTATTTAGCCTGGGAAACCTCTCTGAAGGAGCAGGTTCACCGGGCAACTCAGATGGGGACAGACTGGAGGAGGTGGGAGGTTGAGCCCTGCACTCGCCTCATCCCTTGTGGCTTTCCCCAGGAGACTGCTCTTGTGCCCAGAAGCTGAGGAAAGAGCCCCTGCAGCTCCAGGTCCCTGTTGGGAATAGAAAGCCAAAAGACAGAGAAAAAGAGAGAGAGAGAGAAAGAAAAGCAGAGGAAGAAAAGAATGTAACCTAGTGCTTCATGGCATTGTCTCCTGAAAAGAGTCTGGTCTCAATCTTTTGGCTGCACAGAAGTGTATGAGGTGATCTCAGCCTTGGAAATCAGTAAATTAGATAAGCTAATTCATTTCTCTGCTAGCTTAGAATTATTTTTGCTGGTGTGTGATTTGCTGGTTTTATTAGTATAATCTGTTGGTAACTTAATCCCTTTATGTTTTACAAAAAATACTTCCTGCTTTTCTACCTTTGAGCTGTTAGTATAAAATAACTGCCTTTATGAAAGGACCACAAAAGTGCACAGGGGTGAATGCACTGGAGACCCGGAGCCACATTTTTTCACAGTCAAATTTCTGCCTTCTCATCTCTGACACCTTGCAGGCAGGGCAATAGAGATTAGTATGATCCGTTCCCCCTTCAGAGTATATTTATATTTACCATACAATAACACACATTTTTTTCATTATTCTATGAATGCGACACTATCTGCAAACCATCATTGTTCTCTCTGATACGTGTTAAATATTGACAAAGAAACAAAAAAGTATGCATGTAGAAACAAGCTGACCCTATGGTACAAGAGCAAATAAGCTAATGTCCTTGGAGATTTCTTCTATTATTCTAACTGGTTTTTAAACACAAGTCTCTTCTCAGTTGTGGAATACAACAAGAGTGTTGCATTAGATTCAGGACAGGACCAAGTGAAATGTGCTTGTCCTGAATTTGTGAAGAGATGGAGCAGGCTGGCTGTGTTGTTAACAGCTCTGGTTTTACTGGAGTTGGTGGGTTTTGGAGTGTTTTCTTCTACCTCACGGCACTCACCTATGTCATGTATCAAGGGAAAGCAATTACTTGACTACGTACAGAGATATTAGGTAGTACCCGAAAGTATTCAGCTGGTTTGGATGGTGTCTGGAGTCTACTTCTTCATAAAACTCATCTTTATCAAGGCCCAAGAATCTTCCTTTGTAGCTTATCCAGAAACTGTCCATAAGCCCAGAAGTTCAGAACAACCAAGAGTACAAAAATCCAGTTAAAAGTGCACATGATACACATGGAGGCTGTAGGGGAAACGGTCGCAGGAATTGTAAAGTTTGACAGAAAAAAAGCATCTTGCCCCACGTAAAGGGTACTTGGGAGGCTTATTTAACTTTCACTCTAGACATTTGCACACAATTTAATGTTATTATTTACAACATGATTGAATTGAAATGTGAATTTGCCATAGCAACCCAGGTTTCAAATGGAGTATATGTTGCTTTCCAAAATTACAGTACCTCACTAAAAAGGGGTAAAGAATAGTTCTCTGTGTAATCTGAACTCTTGCAAAATGTTATTAACAAAACATGGCTTTAATAAACAACACATTTTCCCCAATACTTAGAGTACATTTCATTAGGAAAGGTTGAAATTACAAAAAAAAAAAATCATATATATTTATAAATATATATATAAAATGAACTATTTCACCTTAATCAATTTTTGACAAAAAAAATGAAGATAGGTGTCATACAGCTGGCGATGGTAAGACCATGGCTCTGTGGGACATTTACATGATGTGGGTGAGGGTATCTGTGTCACTTCCTCGTTTCACTGAAAGAAACTGAAACAGAGACAGGTCATACACTCATTCATTTAATCAGTACGGTTGCCAGAAAAATAATGGAGCATCCAGCAGATGACATAATTGCACATAAATAAATATTTATTCAAATCCCCTACTTTCAGTCACTTCCCACTAACAAAATACCAGAGTCAGCTGGATTTCTGGAAAGCAGAATGTGTCCAGAAGTTTTGCTAGGTTCTGCTGAATTATGCCTGTAAATGTATATGTGTGTGTGTATCTGTGTGTCTATCTCTCCATTCATATTATGTGATACAAAAGACTTGGGCTTGCACATCCACTTCACTTTTTTTCTGTTATTCTCAGGTAGACATTACTAATAGGATTTATGCTAAGCATAAGCATATATATAAGATTTTCTATTGTTGATATCAATTTTATAACTGATGTACCTTTTTTTTTTTTTTTAAAGCAGAGTTTGTAGATATTCCACCATGTGTATGTTTGGCATGAGAAAAGAGCTATACAAAAATGAGCAATCTTCTCGCCCTCTTTGTAAATTATTTCTTGTGATTAAAGTGACAATGAAAATAAGACAAATCACAGCTATTTGTTACCATTTTTAAAACCAAGTCAAGAACTCAAGCCTTGTAGTAAACAAATACTACAACAGGTGAGATAACCCATGTCTCTCCAAACACTTCTAGAGATGTGTAGGAATTTGTTTTCAATTGCAGGTAAATGGGAGCTTCTTCTGCACCTAATAGTGAAGAAGCAACCTGAAGCCTCCAGATTTTTGAATTGGTACACTACTGTAAGCTTTCTTTCACAGTGCAGGCCAGCATAAAGGATAGAGGAAACTTGGGGTACAGTGGCTGCCAGATTTACTTCTATGCATCTCTAGTATCTGAGCTAGTAATCCAGATTCAGTAGCAATGCAACTTCAGAGCTTAAAAGGCCAGTGGTGGGACCTATTTTGGACCTGCTTTTTGATGTGATGCAAGTTGCACCAGAAGCCTTTACTGGCAATGGACAATGCCTGGATGCAGGGCTCAGAAGAGCTGACTCCTATTCCTCATGCACATAGGCACAGGTAACTTCTGGTGGACACACCAGCCCTGCTGGGGATCTACAGAGTCTTGGTCTGACTGGTTGAACTCATCCACTTTCAGACTTTCTGTTCATTGTAGAGACCTGGGAATCTGGACACAGCATTTTTGCAGATATTCTTGTCTTTTTCACTTTATTGCTAGTTCTTTCTTTCTGGATGTTACAAGGAAATATTAGAACATGCTTCAGCCTCAAATATCAGCTTCCCATTTGCAATTCATGATATTGACTGAAAATTTCACAGGACAAAAGCACATCCTATGGATTTGCTTAAATCCTCTATCTTTATTTTAGATTCTTGTAAATTAATGAAAACCACAGCAAGTTTGAATTTTGTTTTCCTTTTTAATCTAAAGATATTATTTGTTTTGTCTTAAAGGGAATTGCGAGAAATACAAGAGAACACATTTAAGTGCTTTCTGAGGACAGCAAATGAACCTCAGCAGCGAGATCCTGCTGTATGTGAGGCTCTAAAATTACAATGTACAAGTGCTTTACTGGGATGTAAGTATAGGGGTGTAAAATTAGTTACATGTCCAAATCTGTGTAATCCAAGATGATATCCAGTCAAAAATGGCTAATGCATAAGGAAAGAATTATTCTCAAAATTTAAAGGAATCAGTTTATACACCCATCCAAGATTTCTTGTGACATCACACACCATGAAACAATAAAATCTAATAAAGCTTGTTCACTTCAACAGAAGTTGTAAAGTATGTACAGAAAGACCTTCCCTTATCACTGCTGCCTGACTTCAGCCTTGAAATACTAAATCTGACAATCATTCACTTTTTTACTTCTCTTTCTACCACACAGAACAGCACCTTTCCTTTTCCTTCCTAGCCTGCACTCACAACATGCATCAGCCATACCAACACTCTGAAATATTTTATGTAGAGCATTCCCCATATTCATTGGGAAATACCAGAAACTGATGCAAGTCCTCACGTAAGTTTTAATAAAATAATGAAATTAGATCCTACTTAGCTGGGAACAGTGCACATTTGATTTCAGACCTCCATAATGCCGTGGTTATAGGCAGTATAATTTCATAGTTCTCAGAATATGTGAAACTCAGGAGCTACTCAGAAACCTAAACTGCAGTTCCTGGAGGTAAAGTGAAATATCTATTAGTTGCTTGTATCAACGTTTGTCTTCTCTAAACGTATATACGTTACAGAGAGATACTTGTGATACCTGACATATGGTCATCTTTTCGGGAATCGGTGCTGTGTAAGTATTAAAAGAAATGTTCCATTTTCAACCTTACGCAAAGGCTGAGTCTTTTTTGGCCTTGGTCTTCACAGAGTAAATTCATTAGTTTGAATTGTGGTTTTATTAATGCTAAAAGTCAGGAAAAAATGCCAGGACTGAACCCCATAATGCCTTGTTGTCCTATACGGAAAAAATTTGCTTGTCTATACTTTAAGCTCCCTGGGACAAAGTCTGTCTTTCCAGTGGTTTCAGACTGTGTACAAGACAATAGAAACAATGCTGGAATATAATAAATGCTTAATAATATGAACAGTGCCAGTGGATTCAGTTCTGGTCCATGTAATTGCAAAGTGTGTCCAGATGCTGCAATGATGCATACCTTGTAAATGCATATAATGATAAACAGATAATAAAGGTTGAATTAAATAAGTCAATGGTTTTGGCCTTGTTGCTGGCTGGCAGTTAGGGAGTGTACGTGAAATAAACCATCACCACAATTAGCACTGATTGGCACTTTACCATCTCCAAGGAGATCCCAGATGTTGGCTCTCACTTCTACGAATGGTCCCTCTGGGGCATCATTCAAAGCATTGACAGGTTGGTGTAGTAAAGCCTTAATGTGTAATACCCAAAGTTTTTATGATTTGCCAGTTCATTTCAACTTTGGGAGCTGTCAGTTCAGTCCTTTTTCCAAAATATAAAAAAGAAGTGCTTTTTAAATGGCTTTTCTCACAAAATAATTGCAGAAGGATGGCCAGGTCCAACACAAAACCCAGGCAGAGCTTTACTAGGTACCTAAAGGGAGATATAGGCCTTCCTCCTAATTTATCAGCAACATGTTTATTTATCTCATGATGTCCCCTGTCTCGGGCACTGCATAGACCATCCTCTAAGATCGGCAGTGCATCCACCCTGTAAAAAGCTATTTAATTCTATTCAATTATGTAAAACAGTATAATTTAATCTAAACCAACAGCAATGCAGGGTAACTGTAGGCTAGCCTGGGTAAGAATTATCTTGGCTATTCCTATCTAGACTTATCTAGACTATTCCTATCTGTTTCTTAATTCCCCATATTTCAAGTCTCCTCTGTAAGAACGTTTGTCTGTTACTTATTCTGAAACTATAAATGATAGAGTTTCCACAAAGGTGTATCAATACCTACTTATTGTTAAAGATGAACACAAGTGCTTCATGGAAATGTGATTCACTTGATAAGACTTTACTGATGTTTCTCTGGAGATCAAAAGATCCTGTGATGGAAGGTGTAATGACAATTCAAGATATTAGTGAAAGTCACTTGCTAGTGTTCCCCATTTTCCTGGTTTCTTTTAATTACAGCACATGCAGACCTATCTGAAATAAAAAGTAAGGACACTCCTGATATGGCAACATGCCTTTCTACTAGGACTGGGCATTAATGGGTAGGAGTTTGTTACAATAAAGGGAGCTAGGAGACAGCTAAACGAAACCTGAGACAAAAAAGGAAGTTCTTTGTGCTAAATGATTAAAACGAAGGCAAATCTTTGCCAAAGCATGCATGCATCTTAGCATGCTACTTATTTGGGTGAAGAAATCCCCCAAGTTCCACTTCTTGCACACTGACAGATCAGCTCTGAGCCATCAATTATCCCCAGCAATGTCCCCAGTACCGCTGCTGTCACACATGCAGCCCATGCTGCCCACCGAGGCCCATTTGAGGATCTGGATGCTGGTTTCTCCCGGAATTACATTTCTGAATGTGTGTGACGCAACAGACTGCATTATAATGAGTGCAGAGTTCAAAACTTGGCACCAGTGCCTGCTCTTTTTCCAAAGTCAAGTGTAAGGTCTTAGGTCCCTATTAATGAAAAATCCATCCCATGGCTGGATCACAGAAAAAGGAGGGCCTCAAATTATGAGCAGGATCTGTTATAAAAGCCATGTGTTCATGTAAAAATATGATGGAATATGGGCACAGAAAGTTACATGTGGATTTCACTAGATGCATAGGGATTCCTGGTATGCACGTAAATTTATATGTTGTACTTAGAGACACAATGCAAAGGGTCAGGAGGCTGTAAATATGTTTCCTTGCTGCATAAAGTAGGATGATAAACAATGACATGTTGAAATCCCTGAAAATAAGATTGAGGCCAAACTACATCTTGCAGTAGGACAGCCAAAACCAACTGTCTGTGCATGGACAATAGAGCTAAACAACTCAGCAAATTATGAAAGATAAAACACATGATATCTACCAAGTCTTACTTTTCTTTGCCTTGCCTAATGCTTTTGTTTCTAAAGAGTGAAACCAATTTCTCTTGTTTGATATATCAGCTGTGCTCCCTGAACAACGTGGGGACCTGTTAATAGGTTATACCTAGCTGAGTATTTGATATAGGCTGCAGTAGTAGTCAACACCTGTTATTTCCAGAAAGGCAGTTAAGCAGTCCTAAAATATAAATGCATACTAGGAATATGTTATTGTACTCAGGAAAAATAGTTGTTTTCCTAATGATCTCAGCAAGTTAACATGCTCACTTTTATTTCTTTTTACTGTGTTAATAAAAGAGTTCAGGAAAAGTTAAGACAGAAGAAGTTTCCATCAGAAAATATCACTGTATTAATATCTCTAGCCTTAGCCAATTTATGTAAAACAGACTATTCTCCTTTTTGTAATATGTTTAATTTCCCATATATCTCTGCTCATTCTTTCATGGACAGCCTGGATTACAATAAAGTATTTTAGCTTTTTTTTCTTTTTTTTTTTTTTTTTTTTAATAACAAGACAGGCTGAATTCATGCTGCTCACTTTCTGCAAGTTTTACTTGTAGTCTAACCTGCTCAGCTCCCTTTCTCTCACAGCTGCATGTGTGCAGTCTTTGCCTACCATTAATCCCCAGCGTGATGGGCTTTGTAAAAGAGACAATGCAGAAGTCATGAGAGAACTCTCTGGGAAGGAGATTTGAGGCTACTTTTGCAAGGCTGCTTTCAGAAGAGTCTTTTCTCCTTAGCATATGCAGCGTTGTATTGTCAGGAAAGGCACGCAGAGGAGTGAAGCCAGAGCATACGGTCCTTTGGCAATTCTGGATAAGAGCTTTGCTCTTTGGACTGCTTGAATTTGCCACAATTTATACCATCCCAAAGCTCCTAAATTATGTCTAAAGCAGCTTCACTCTCTTTGGTATGGATTTGCATTAAAAAGCACGAAACATAAGCCATTGTGATTAAAAACTAGTCTTTCTCACCAACATGAAAACCTCAACAGTTCTATACATGAAACACTCCCTGCAACAGCAGCTTTCAGCTTTTACAGTGTAAGCATGGCACGACAGCTGGAGGAAGTATTAAGCCAGCTGATTCAAGCAAGGACATCCAGGATCTACACATGCTGCTTAGATTTTACACTTGATGACGAGGACAAATTTCAGCTCCAGAAGCAGAGCTTTACATTACATCATGAAAGAAATGCAGCCTACCTGCACTGCCAGACAAACATTGCTGGTAAGGATCGCTTTAATGTTATAGAGGAAGTTTTGTCAAAGTACAACGACCTTCAATAACGGAAAAAAGGAACTAAAGCTCCTTTGCTCAGATTTTACTTTCAAATGACCAGGATCTTTAGGCAGAATGTGTGCAGTGGGGGTCTTGGGAGCATAGAAATGGAGGGGAGTAGAAACAGTTATCATAGTCATTGTCTTCCATATACCTTGAGAGTTCATTAAGTGGTCTATTAATTACTGGTGCCAGTATAACAGGCAAGAGAGTGACAAACTAACAGTCTGATTGTACAGTCAAGAGGAGGAAAATAAACACCAGAAAAGCTGTAAATATGTCCCAAAAAGTGCAGAAATGTATGTTTCCAGGGGAAGAGAAGGTTTCATTAAAATTATGACTTTAGCTCTGGAAAAGAATTCAGTTAGAGCACAGGTGGTTGTCATAAAAATTATGTATATTAAGAAAAATCACAGTTTTGTCTGTTGCAAAGTAGGAATAATTCTGTCTAATACCTTCTAAGCATCCCAACTGGCATGTTTTAGTTAATAAACTGGGGTAATAAATACACTGTATAACCACATGATGTATGTGTAATATTACTATGCATGTATAAAATGCTGTAAATATAAGGGGGTTTTGTACAGTATCTGCTACGAGAAATCCACTCCTTCCTCTGAAAAAGCTTATCATTACAAAGACAACATAGGTTACAATTAACATGCGTATACTGACATAAAGTCCAATTCTGCAAGGTGTTGCAGAGCTTTCTGTCTTGCTGCTATCACTAGGACTGCAAATTCCTTCAAAATAGTTGCTTAAGCATTTCGCAGGAGATAAGTGTTCCTTCCATCCTTAACATTTTCAGAAAGAGAAATGAGTCTGTATTTCCATGGACAGATGGCTCAGACAACATAGCTAATGCTGTTTGGGATTTACATGGGACAGCAGGATAGATGAGTTCCCTTTATATATCACCCAGTTAGAAAAAATAAGATTATGAAAGGGCTCCCTCTGTCCCACCTTGCATAGTAGATAAGAGTGAGGAGGAGATGACATTTGGGTTTTCTACTAAATGTAGTTGCAGGCTGGTTGTAAAATGACTGCTTTTACATGTGCATTAAAGAACATAGGTATAGCTATGTATATTTTTCCCTCAGATACTAGGTAGGTGTTAATAAAATAGCTGAAGGATTTATGCAATTGTTTTTTGTCTATTATTTTTAGTTTTCCAATCCACAAGGTTTGCCCATTCTGTTCTATAAGCTGCAGATGTTTGAGCTGTGACTCTCAGTACAACATACACTTCTGTTCTGAAAACTGAATGCTGTACTATTGTTGCCAGGAGATCCTAAGTAGAAAACAAAACAAAACTAAACAAATAAATCAACTGTGATAAAAAACAACAACAACAACAACAAAACAAGTAAGAGCACTCTTCTCTTGCCATCTTGCAAAATAAAATCCTTCAGGCATGATTCATTAGTAAAACCAGCTATGGACAGTTAATAGTGTACATCTGGATCTAATGAACAAATGCACAGCCAAAGTCAATTTTTTTCCCATGGTTTAAGTGAAGTAATTCATCTGCACTTTAACAAAAGCTTTTATTTCCACATGAAGAGGTGTGCAGCCATTCAATCAGACATGATTGAAATAGTTTCAGTCAGATAAATTGCCCAATATTTTCATGGAAAAAAAATAGAGGAGAGCATGTGTGTGCTATTTTGACATAAGGAAATGTGTGTCTCTACCTACAAGATGTTTAATTTATATAAATTTGTATACAAATATTTATGAATCTATGATACACAGAGAAAGCAATACACTGGCATTAACGTGAAACATCACAATGAATTAGTATCATAAATAATAGAAAGTGTATGCGGAACAAAAAGCCTGGGATATTCTTTACTCAGCTCTATAGCCTTCCGGGCAGATGAGCTCATTTTAAAAGCAGATGCTCCTGTCTACTAGAACAGAATTTCTGTTTAAGTTTTTGAGTGGGTGTTCACTGTTTTCAGCTGGCAGCAAGGATTTTTAGCAATGCCTCCCATCATTAATTGCCCAGCTTTTGTTGCACACGCATCAGTAGAAATGGGAGGACCTGTGTTTAAGGAAAAAGCTCAGTAAGAATTTCTCTCTGGCATGTACATATTTCAGTACCTCTAAGCGATGTAAGGAGGCTCAGCGAAGTCAATAGAACTACTGACATGTTTAAAATAAAACACGTGTGTGATTGTTTGTAGAACTGCAATCCATGATTTTAATTCTTTTTAACAGTGGCTTAACTCTTAATATCATACAGCTAGCAGGCTGCTTTTATTTTACTCCTTTTTTTTCTTGGAAGCATGCCACAATTTTTCTAAAGGAGCTTTTGAATTAGTCTAGCATCACTGCTAAGCAGCACAGCAGAGTATCAGGCACTTTTGTGGAGTTTTTCCAATTAATTTAGGATTTGCAGTTAAACATAGGTGACACAATTTAACATATGAATCTACATGAACCATTAAACAGCAAAATTTCAGTGGAGGGGTTTCTTTTTTTAAAAAAAAAAGACAAAATATTTCAAACATATGCCAAACATTTACAGGATTGTTAGCAGCAAGTGGATTGCAGGAAAGCTGGACAACTGCAAATAAAGAAACTTTAGCTGATGGCTCATTTACATCATCAAATAACAGCTGATGACTTCTTCATATTCAGGTAGCCTTTACTGACTTTGTTACAGCCTCATACTCTTTTTGGTTTCTGAAAATCTCTTGCAACAGGAGATCAATAATCTATGAAGGAGATGGATTTAGTAATTATTTTTCTTGCTCTGGAACATAAACTGACACATTTTTTCATGCAAGAAATTCAGGTAGAGCTCTCAACTGTACAGGAAAAATAAATATTCTGTATGATATATTTGTGTTGATAATTGGCATGACTCTTCTTACACAATTCATTTTCTGTAAAGAACAAATCTTTAGGTTAAAAAAACTAATGAAAAGAAGAGAAAAAGTACTTTCATCCTTTTAGTTTAACTTCCACATGTTGTAAAACAATCAGATAAGACAACAATGGAAACTGGAAAAAAATGACATAATAATGAAATATTTATATCCAACTATGTAAAAAACTAAATGGGCTAAATATTGACTTCACTGTCTTTATTCTTTCTAAATGTTGCCCAGAGTGGCACACAAGAACAAGAATTATTCAGTGGTCTAATAAGGGGAATTCTGCATGCCTCCAGCTGGCCTTTCTTTGTGAGCCAGTAACTAAAAAGGATTGTATTTTGGGTTTGTTCATAATTTATTGGCTGATCTTGGCTTGTTCCCAATAGCTATTTTTTTTATATGCAGTTTTTATACAGCAGTTTTTATGTTGTCTTAGAAAAGCCTGCAGTCTAGCTTTCCATGCTACCAAATAGAAAACTGTAAAGATGTGAGTAGTATCTAAGAGGAGCTAATACCATTCAAATTTTTGTGGCTGGGACAATTCTTCCTTGTTCCCAAAATGACATTCTATAGAATTTCCTTAAGTTATATTTTACTTCCTTTATCATATATGTTAGTGACTGAGATATGAATATATAAGGTATATGAAATATCAGATTCACTTCCTATTTGAAATACATGAAAGTACTGAAACACTGCAATAGGTAGGATAGGTTAACTGCTTCCAGACACTGCTTAGAGATCTGATGATCATAGGTGCTCTCATGAAAGTTGATTTATAATGAATACCCCAAAGTATTTCATTTACAATCACAATTCTTTATGATCAATGAGTCTTTTTTTTAATAACCAGAAAGAAGTAATTAGTGATTTTATAGATGAAGGGACTCAGATATTCATTTTTTTATTTTTAAAAAGAAGCATTGGCATAATTTTCAGCTTTGACTGCTTTGGAGGACTAAATTAAGAATGGCATGTATTTTAGGGGGGGCTCAGCTAATTGTATATCTGTAGATGTAATGAAGCTCTGAAATATTTCTTCCCCCTGGGAGGTAAGAGTGCTGGCTATTACAATAGTTTACTTCTTTCATGCTTGACAGTTGAAGGGCTTTTTTAAATAATGGCAGGAAGTTCAGAGCTTTTCTACGTGCTCCTTTCCTTTCGGTATGCCGGATGCCCTGGTACCAGAGAGCCTTTGAAACCTTCTCCTGTTTCTTCAACACCTGATGGCGATTGTTTGACAGGAGATTTACAGCTGACCTGAAACTCAAAGCTTTTATATAGCTGAAGTTACAAAAGCTTGAAATGGTGCTGAATTCACCAGAGTGATAATGTTATCATCATCCGATGTCTGCTGAACAGTGAAATGAGATGGTAATTTCTACATTCCAGCAGTCAAATGTTCCCACCACCAAAAACACCAACACAACTCAAAGGAAAAGCTGTTTAGAGGTCTTATCTTCCGGATGCATTTGCATACGTTTGAGCTCTAACCACATCAGTAGCATTACTAGCTTTAATGGAATATCTCCTGTGATAGTTTATCACATGTGTAAAAACTTGCAGGATGAAGGTCTTAGTTATCTCTAAGAGGAAGCAGCCCAAGAAATGCTGATCAGGGAAGAAGAGAGACTTCCTCTCCCCACTCTTGGAGACAGTCCGTCCCGTTAGAGCCAAGAAGAACTCATGAAGCCAAATGGTGTGTGAGGGCATCTGCAAAATATTTGTGGCCTGGGCAGTGTTTTCTTTCACAGAATGGCAGAATCACAGAGTGGCTGATGTTGACAGGCACCACTGGAGATTTTCTAGTCCAACCACCCCTGCTCAAGCAGGGTCAGCTAGACCAGGTTGCTCCAGACCATGCCCAGTTGGGTTTTGAATATCTTCAGGGATAGAGACCTTACCACCCTGCTGGAAAACCTGTGCCACTGTTTGATCAGTCTCACAGTAAAGAAGTTTTTTCTTATGTTCAGAGGGAGTGTCCTGTGTTTCAGTTTGTGCCCGTTGCTTCTTGACCTGTCACTGGGCACCAGCAAGAAGAATCTGGGTCTATCTTCTTTAATCCATTAGGTATTTAAACACATTGATGAATTCTCCTGAGCCTTTTCTCCTCCAGGCTGATCAGTCCCATCTCTCTCAGCCTCTCATGGGGAAGATGCTCCAGGCCCTTCATCATCTCTGTGGCCCTGCATGGGACTTGCTCCAGTATGTCCTTCTTTCTTCTGCACTGGGGAGCCCAGCAGTGGACCCAGCATTCCCAATGTGTCTCACTAGGACTGAGTAGAGGGGAAGGCTCAACCCCTACTTTGACCTGTTGGCAACTCTGGTCATGATCTGCCTAATTCAGCCCAAGGAGCTGATGGCCTTCTTTGTAGTGAGGCTGCATTGCTTTCAGTACAGGTGATATAGGTCTGCCAAAACCTGGGGTCCTTTCAGAGACTGTAATTGCACATAAAACTCTAAAACACCACTTTATCTGTCCCCTTGTCTCCCCTCCATCTACTCTTCCTAAGAAACCAGTAGTATGTGAGAGCTAAGAAAAAAGATGCAAGTTCTTTATATGAACAACTTCATATGTAATGTTCAAAATTCAGGTATTGTGACTTTTTAAAGTCACAATACAACATCTAAAGTGACACTGCAAAACTGCAAAACATGTGTTGCTGTAGTTATAAATAAAAAGCGAGATAAGGTTGGAGATGATTTATGTCTGTGGGAAGGAGACGTTCTTAATATACTTAAGATACATAAAAGGAAAGCCGTGAAGCTTTATTAACTACGACATAAAAGGATTGCATCAGGGATAAAGTTCCCTGATGTAATAACAGAAAAAAAAGGAAAAATTCCAGAGATGAAACTAGTTCAACATCTGAACAATATTTTCAAGCTGTAAAATACTCTCTTAGTAGTGATTCTTTCTCTCATTAGTTTTTCTCTCATTATTCTTGTTATTACTATCATCATCAATGTCCCTATTCAGATGTGAACATGTACTGATAGTAATTCCCATATCTGTAAGAACAGGATTTATGTGAAAAAGGGAAGAATTAAAAGGAAAATCCTTTGGCAGGAAATGTCTTTTTTTTTTAAAAAAAAAAAAAAAAAAGTGAATTGTGGTATTACACTGCCAAAAAATAACCCAAAATCTGGTCAAAGATGGAGTATAATTTATTTCGTGAAACCCTAATAGGTAATAAGCTAGGAAAAAAGGACAGTTTACGGCCTTTGGAAGAAGGGGCTAGCCACTTATATAATAATTACAAAGAGGCTGTGAGACTATGCAGGGTGGAAATCAGGAGGTCTAAAGTCCAGCTAGAAATTAATCTGGCTTCAGCAATCACGGATAACAAGAAATGTTTCTATAAGTATGTCAACAGCAAAAGAAAGACCAGGGAGAGCCTCCATCCCCTGCTGGATGCGGGAGGAAACATGGTAACAAGTTGTCCTGGTTTAACCAGGATAGGGTTAAGTTTCCCCAGCAGTGGGGGGGAGCTCTAGCCGGGTTATTCAGATACCATGCGGACGTCACATCCTGGCAGGTCACATTTTCCTGGCGCGGAGCGCGGTGCACTAGTGGTTTTGTACATCGTGCTTCAAACTGCTGTATTTGGTAGCTATTTTGCTCTGTTCATTGCTATCACTATTACTGTTATTGTTATTGTTGTTGTTTGTTGTGTTGCTATTGCATTGTTGTATTAAACCTTTCCTTATTTCAGTCTTGGGGCTTTGTATTTCACTCCCTTTGTGGGGGAGGGGTAGCAGCCGCGTGGTCTCAGACCCCGGCGAGGGCTAAACCACTACACAAGTGATGAGGAAAAGGCTGAGCTGCTTAATGCCTTCTTTGTCTCAGCCTTTAATAACAAGACTAGTTGTATTGAGGGAATCCAGCCCCTTCAGCCAGAAGACAAAGACTGGGAGAATGACCCCCCCCACAATCCAGGAGGACATAGTGACCTACTGCATCACATAGACACACACAAGTCTATGGGACCGGATGGGATACACCCGAGGGTGCTGAAGGAGCTGGCTGGGGTGCTCACCAAACCGCTTTCCATCATTTACCAGCAGTCCTGGCTGACCGGGGAGGTCCCGACAGAGTGGAAATTGGCCAATGTGACGCCCATCTATAAGAAGGGTTGGGAGGATGATCTGGGAAATTACAGGCCTGTCAGCTTGACTTCGGTGCCCGGGAAGCTGATGGAGCAGCTCATCCTGAGTACCATCATACAACACGTGCGGGACAACCAGATGATCAGGCCCAGTCAGCACAGGTTTAGGAAAGGCAGGTCCTGCTTGAGAAACCTGATCTCCTTCTACAACAGGGTGACCTGCTTATTGGATGAGGGAAAGGCTGTGGATGTAGTTTACCTTGACTTTAGCAAGGCCTTTGACACCGTTTCCCACAGCATTCTCCTGGCGAAACTGGCTGCTCGAGGCTTAGATGATCGCACGCTTTGCTGGGTAAAAAACTGGTTGGATGGCCGGGCCCAAAGAGTTGTGGTGAACGGAGTTAAATCCAGTTGGTGGCTGGTCATGACTAGTGTCACCCAGGGCTCGGTTTTGGGGTCACTCCTGTTAAAATCTTTATTGATGATCTAGATGAGGGGATAGAGTGCACCCTCAGTAAGTTTGCAGATGACACCAAGTTGGGTGGGAGTGTTGATCAGCTCGAGGGTAGGGAGGCCTGCAGAGAGACCTGGACAGGCTGGAGCAATGGGCTAAGGCCAACTGTAGGAGTTTCAGTAAGGCCAAATGCCGGGTGCTGCACTTGGGCCACAACAACCCCCAGCAGCGCTACAGGCTTGGGGAGGAGTGGCTGGAGAGCTGCCAGTCAGACAGGGACCTGGGGGTGTTGATTGACAGCCGGCTGAACATGAGCCAGCAGTGTGCCCAGGTGGCCAAGAAGGCCAATGGTATCCTGGCTTGTATCAGAAATAGCGTGGCCAGCAGGGACAGGGAAGTGATCTTACCCCTGTACTTGGCACTGGTGAGGCCGCACCTTGATTCCTGTGTTCAGTTTTGGGCCCCTCGCTACAAAAAGGACATTGAATTACTCGAGCGTGTCCAGAGAAGGGCAACGAAGCTGGTGAAGGGTCTGGAGCACATGTCATACGAGGAGCAACTGAGGGAACTGGGGTTGTTTAGTCTGGATAAGAAGAGGCTGAGGGGAGACCTCATCACCCTCTACAACTACCTGAAAGGAGGTTGCAGAGAGCTGGGAATGAGTCTCTTTAACCAAGTAACAAGCGATAGGACAAGAGGGAATGGCCTCAAGTTGCACCAGGGAAGGTTTAGACTGGATATTAGGAAGCATTTCTTTACAGAACGGGTTGTTAAGCGCTGGAATGGGCTGCCCAGAGAGGTGGTGGAGTCCCCATCCGTGGAGTGTTTAAGAGTCGGGTCGACACAGCGCTTAGGGATATGATATAGTTGAGAATGGTCAGTGCTAGGTTAATGGTTGGACTAGATGATCTTCAAGGTCTTCTCCAACCTAGATGATTCAGTGATTCTGTGACAAAAGAGATTAAAAATGTATTTTAGAATATTAAATTATGGTATGCTTTGAAATATCTTATTGAAATTATTAAAATATTCTTAAAATTAATTTAGTCTGAACTATTGCAACAGAAAAACAGCATCTAACAGTGTACTGGGTCTGGCTGAGCCGGAATTGGTTTTCCCCTGTAGCAGCCCTCATGGTGCTGTGTTTTATGTTGGGAGCTGGCAGGGTGTTGATAGCACCCTGGTGGTGTGGCTACTGCTGAGTAGTGCTTACACAGCACCAAGGCTCTTTCTGACATTTCCCCCCCCACAGTGGGACGAGGTGGGCAAGATCTTGGGAGGGGACACAACCAGGACAGCTGACCCGAACTGACCAAAGGGATATTCCAGACCATATGACGTCTGCTCAGTATAAAGCTGGGAGAAAGGAGGAAGGGGGTGGGGTCACCCTTGGTCCTCCGAGGCAACCACTACGCGTATTGGAGCCCTGCTTCCTGAGAAGGCCCGACATCACCTGTTCATGGGAAGTAGAGAATAAATCTGTTTTCTTTTTGCTTCCGCACACAGACCTTTGCTTAACTTTGCTTATATTAAAACTGCTTTTGTTTTACCCACAAGGGTTGGGCTTTTTTTTTTCCTATCTTATTTTCTCTCCCCTCTTTGCCCTGTTGAGAAAGAAAGGGGAAGGGGGGGGGAAGTGATAGAGTGACTTCGTGGGTACCTGGCATTTAGCCAAGTCAAACCACCACAAACAGTAACAGACTAACAAGTGTCTTGCTCTTACTCTGATATACAGTTTATTGTAGTAATTCATGCACACACAGAGGCATACACAGGTATGCATGTAGTTATACATTTACCAGGAATTTATATTTTCCTATTACTATTTGCTATTTACATTTCTAACACAGCATAATATCCAGTTTCCAGGAATCCTACTAAGTGTAGCACAATTAAACCTGTGCTTAGGAAAAAACCTGAACAACATTGCCTAAAACTAGCTTGGCAACCTACTTTTTAGGCCAAAAAGAATATGTTGTGAATACGAGTCAGAAGATCACTTTTCTTTAAAACCTAAAGCAGTTATTTAGATATTAAGTTGTGTAAACGTTGAAAATAAACAAACCGAAATGTCATTGGTGCCCTATATTTGTACAATAATTCTGTTTATGCAGGTGGATTGTTATCTACCTTCCTAACCTGCTGTCCAGTCACATACTATAAAAAAAGACTTGCCACCCTCCCACCCCTGGTCTGTGTGTTTGCAAGCAAAATATGCCATGAAAAAGAATATTCTTGAAAACACTATTTACCAGAGATCTTTGTACTTCCCTTTAAAGTGTCATGGTTTAACTCCAGCTGGCAACTAAGTCCCACTCAACCGCTCGCTTACTCCCCCACTGTGGGATGAGGGAGAGAATCAGAAGAGTAAAGTGAGAAAATGGGTTGAGATAAAGATGGTTAAATAGGTAAAGCAAAAGCCACTCACACAAGCAAAGCAAACCAAGGTATTCATTCCCCACATCCCATGGACAGGCAGGTGCTCAGCCATCTCCAAGAAAGCCGGGCTCCGTCATGCGTAACGGTGACTTGGGAAGACAAACGCCGTCACTCTGAATGTCCCCCCCTTCCTTCTTCTTCCCTCAGCTGTATATGCTGAGCATGACGCCATATGGTCTGGGATATCCCTGGGGTCAGTTGGGGTCAGCTGTCCTGGCTGCGTCCCCTCCCAACTTCTTGTGCCCCCCCAGGCTCCTCGCTGGTGGGGTGGGGTGAGAGGCAGAAAAGGCCTTGGCTCTGTGTCAGCACTGCTCAGCAGTAACTAAAACATCCCTGTGTTATCAACACTGTTTTCAGTGCAAATCCAAAACACAACCCCGTACTAACTACTGTGAAGAAAATTAATGCTACCCCACCCAAAACCAGCACCAAGAAGAAAGAGGCAAAAAAATTATCCAAATTATAAGTGAAAAAGTCTAACAAATTAACTAGACATTCTGTTTCTGCATTTAGGATAGCTCATTACAGTACATTTTCAGTGTTGTTTAGCCTTTGGGTACCTTACATCCTGGAAAGAGAGTAGAATGTTCTAGCAGAATCCTATAAATAAAAGACGTCTGTGGGCTTTTTTCACTGAGACCCCCACCCCAAACCTTAAAAATTACTTGTAGTTTAAAACCTTTTACAGTTTATCAAGTTACATTGAGAAGAATGTTTTTATTGTTATTTTATGAGTCCATAATATAGAGTTTTATAAGAAAATTTTGAACAAAAGCATCTTCAATAAAACATAAAATAATGACTTTGTAGGAGCAAAAATCTATAAACAACAGCTAGTTCTGCAATGCCTGTGAACAGGCTTAACATATCAATGTGTATATAGTCATAGTACAGACCAGTCAATAAAACAGGGAGATTTTTTATGCTCAGACAATTTAAATGTTGCTTTTTAATAGCTTTTCACTCATTCTTTCTTCCTTCACTTCTGTTTAAGGAGATAGGAGCTCGCATTATTAATAACTGCTCTTTGAAAAATAGCAATAAAATATCTTTAGGTTAAAAGCAATACAGATTTCTGGGCAGGACAGGTTTAGCCAAACACTTCATGTGATGAGATTAACACAAAAGATAGAATTGTTTTAAAGATAGATTGTTTGAAAATTATCCCTGCTTCCATCTTTAACACAACACTTGTGTTTCAGTCATAAAACTGCATCCTGAAGAAAATCCCTCTCAATTTTCCAAACAGAAACAAATTACTATATTTTAAAGGGTGTTCTTTAAAAAGTAGAAAAGCAGTGATTTTATATCAGATGTTTTAAAACCTGTGTTAAGGAGAAGCAGTCCTTTTGGAACCAATGGGAAGCAATGTTGAAATCTGAAGCCGCAGATTGCTTGTGCTTGCAGAAATTGGTAGAGATCTCTTTAACAGTGTCTACACTATGTTACAGCAAATGAAGATGTAGCTCTACATTTTGTAAAATAGATGTCTCAGAAAAATACAGCCCCCAAAAGGATGATAACCATGTGTCATTTCAAAACAGCACTAACTGTGCCAGTCCAAAGCAGATGTAGCAATGCAGGCAGAAATATTTATTAGCATTTACATATCTAAAAAGGCAAGAGTCTGTGCCTGCAAGGACTCTCTGAGGAGCTCCCCACCCATAAATAGCTAAATACTGATTTGATGAGCACTGCTGTGCCTAAGCCATGTGAATCCTAATGTCCAGAGATACTTCCAGCTCCAACTAGGTGAATGGGCTCACCAGGGAATACACACCCTAAAGCCAGGGCAGCTCTGGCTGGAGTTGCTTAATGAAGCACTGAGGTGAGAAACTCAGAAGGAGCTTCAGCAATGTACTGGGATGTTTGTGAGTTTTCATGGGTTTCCTTCTTCACTCTTCATGTTTCACGACTGGTTTCCCAAGTCACGGAGTGCAATTGTGATATTAGAAGCCTTAAAAGCAGAAAACTAGCATCTTCAAAAGGAATTATGAAAATACCTGAACTGCAGTATGAATTTAGTTGAAACTGAAATGATACGTATACATGAATGATTTCTCTGAAAAGTAGTCACTTTCCAGGGTTCATGCAAACAAATTGAATTAGCATGGACTACAAATAGGACACTGACAATGACTCACTCAAGAATCTATTGAAAGAACAATTTGTGACTAATATTTCCAGTTATTTGCTCAGCTATAGTCATGACAGTTCCAGCCTCTTAGGTTGCTTAAAATTTATTACTTTAATAATGCTACAGACTATATTTAAGTATTCATTTTAATACCAACTCTAGATATGCTAGTGAAAAGGGGCACTGTATCATAGCAGTGGTGAATTAAAAAGTAGGTCTATATAAGAAAGTACTACCCCTTTTAAAAAATATTTTAAAAATAAACCAACGAAAAAATTACTTTTTTTTCTATTCTTTTTTTGAACCTTATAGGGAATGTAGTGTTACTGAAAGTCTACTGCAAAATTCTAAAGAATGATTAAAAAAAAAAAATGAAAAAATATTCACCATTATTACTATTTGCACAGTTTACAAGGATTTTTACATAACTCTACAAACTTCATGCCCATTACATTTTGTAGAAACTTCTTGATAAGGGATATCTGATTCTTCATATATCTATATATGTATGTTTATATATATATATATCTGTGTCTGTGTGCATTGTCATGAGGATTTATACTGGAACTTATTTGTTTTAAGACATTAGAGAAAATACTGACGTAATAGTCATGAAAGCCTTATCATGGATTCACTTACCATCTGTTTGCTACAACTGACTTCTAGGAAAAAACAGGGTAATACAAGAAAGGTTTATTTTTAAAACAAAATTGCGTTTCACTAATCATACGAGTAGTATTTCTTTGTTTAGAGATTTAAAGTAATACAGAACACACAATATAAAAGATCAGTTGAGTATAGAACCTATTACTATCAGTCATGAGCTACAAGACAAAAAAAGCTCTTTTTCTTATATTGTCCTCTGTAGAAGGACCATTTATTCAAAATCATTTATTCAAAAAGATTCATTTTCTTTTGGCATCCTGGCATGTTAAAAACTTCTTTCAAGCATATGAAATGCCTTGTTTTCCATTTCATCTCCCCACTGCATGAAAAAATAGAGTAATATTTGGAGAGTTGTTCCTTGGAGAAGGAAGTTTTCTGTGTGTTCATCTGAAACAAGCAATCTTGTGATGCAAGAGATCTGTATGATAAATAGTATTTGGAACAAAAATTTAATGAGTATAGATATTATCAGAGATGTTATTTAGCCCCAAGTGAATATTAATGACATGTGTTTTGTATTTCATGATTCATTTTTTGAGAACTCTTAATTAATGGAAAATACTTCCATTCTCAGAAATATGCAGTGCTTGCTATTGAGTAAGATTTTGTGTAAACGTTAATGTGATTTGAATAATTATTTTTTGGCTGTCACTATGAAGTTACTTAGAAGACCTCAGCTAGATACTTAATGCATTCAGTACTTGATGTTTTGAAGCCTTTGCTAGCCTCAGTTAGCCTTCCAAATCTAAGGGCACCTTAAAAATGAGATGAAAAGCAATAAACATAAATAAGTAGCAATGTTTTAGTGTCAATATCTAATAACTCTGCTTTTGTACAGAGGTGGTAGCCATTGGATGTTGAGTTCAAAACAGACCGTAATGCTCCATTTCCTAAGTAAGCCCAAGATAGTGCTTAGGGACATGGTGTGGTTGGGATCTGTCAGTGCTAGGTTAACGGTTGGACTAGATGATCTTCAAGGTCCTTTCCAACCTAGATGATTCTGTGATTCTGTGATCACCAAATGGTCCTCCCAGTTATGCATTCCTATATGAACAGTTTGCTTTTGTTCACTCTTGTGTTGCTTTTCTCTTAAAACCAGAGTTATGTTTTTTTAGATCATATCTATTTTCTAAATAAGCCAAACATCACCAAATGTCCCTTTTTATTATGGGTTCTAAGAACATGTAGACTACAATAACAAATAAGAGTTTTTAAAATATGACAACAGAACATGATAAACTGATAGGATGAGTTAGAACGAATCTGTGCCACTGACAACACAAATAAGGATGTAGGAGCTCAGTTCAGCCAAGCATTGTAAAAGCATGAAAGAAAGCTGTTATAGAGTCCCTCTGCTAGTTAAAAGTTTTACTTTTGAATAAAATCTCTGAAGGAAATAAAAAAACCCCAAGCAAACAACTCACCGCCTGGAAGTATATTTTAAGCCAAAGCAACAGGCTATAATTTTATTTTTTTTGTATTTGGAGCCATGATTTTCCTTAATTACTTTCAATAGAGCTCTTAAAATCTCTACTGTCATTTTTAATATTAATTTCTATTGCTTTAATATGACAAATGCAACTAGGATTAATCAGAGTGGTGCTGTTCATGGCATTAAATTAGGGTATGTTTATCTCCCAGGTTACACAGTCTGACATCATGAGGATCTACAAGATACTCCTTTCTTTGCTTGATGTTTTGGAGTATTCAGCAAACTCTGGTTAGGCAGCTCATTTTACTCACTTTCTGAAGTCCCTCTTACTCGTCATTGACTGATAAAGAAGTTCAGAGAAGTTAGTCTAAAACCCCATATTCTTGCTTATTTCTCGAGTTTGATTCTGCCATTATATTTATGCTGAAACGGTACTTAGCTGGCAGAAAAGGAACTAATTCCAGCGTAGATTATGAACCAGAATAAACTAAATTGGCAAAACATAACCAGAAAGTATCAAGGTCCAAATGACTCACACTGAACAGACTTTATCTTATAATGCCTGACTCATTTAAAAAAGTACTTCAGCCATGAGGAACTCCACTGAAGTGCTTTGTCAGGAAATATGTCTGCTTGAGATAGCTGCAACACTGACTTTTGATAACATGTGGGCACAATGTCAGTCACTGCCTGGATACCAGATAATTGGAATTACCCACTAATCCAATCACAGCAAATTAAATCTGTGTGCACGCACACATGCACACACACAAAGATGAGAGATATTTCACCACAAACAGTTTCAAACCAGAAAATATTTCCCCTGGTTTATAGGTGTCAAGGCCATGATGATCTACTTTCTCTTCAAAATAAGCTCACTTGCTAACAACCCTCAGTTAAATCACTACCATGATTCCTGTATTGGGATATTACATGCTCTGGAAGCTGCCCAAAGCCAATTAGAAAATGCTAATCCTGTACAAAACTCTCTCTAAGGAAAAGGATGTAAATTTGTAAATATTCTTTTATAGATGCACCAAACCCAGGCTTCAGGGACAAAAGACTGTGTGAGTGAATTGTTCAAGCAGATTGTATGGTGACAGACTGTCTTATCCAATAGTGGCAATTCTGTGTACATAAAGTATGAGGGAAAAGTTGCCAGTATATATCTGCAGGAGAACTATGCTAAATTTAATCTTCTTTCCTACTACTTATACTTTATTTCTATGCCACTGTCCATAAAACAGCAGCAGCAGCACAGAGGACTGTTTAACTACAGCAGCATAACACCAACAGCAAGAATTTCTTTCATGAACGTGAAAGTGTGAAGCTATCTGTATCATAAACTAAACAATAGTTTTCTGTAAATGTAATAGAAACTCCCCTGTATGCTGTGTGTACGTGGGGAGCTAGTGGAAAAAAGGAACGGTTAGAGAGCAACATAGGATTGAAATGCCTTTATTGTCACATTTTCAGAAGGAAGATTTGGAGATCTCTTCATCCCCAAATAGAATGAAATTTACATTGGAAATCCAGTGTCTTCTTGTTATGGAAGAAGTTCTCAGTTTCCTAACAATATTCCTATTGGAAATTAAAGACTAAAAAAGGCCTCATATGTGTCAACCTCCTCTTTGATGCAAAAAGAGAGAAAGCACATCTGTGGCCATGCATTGTCCCTCAGTGTTTGCACATCCTGCAGGTTGGCTTCTTGGTGGTACTTCAGGAGAAGAATGGGTATCACCCTGGTCTCTGCCCTTGGGCAAGATGCAGGAAGGCAGAGATCCAGTGCCTCAGTGCAAAATATGGGCCTGCTGGGGGGAAATACTTCAGCTGCATTTCATCTGGACTATTCTCTGTTTCCCACAGGTTTCACTTGAGATGCCAGGAGTTGGTAATATACGTGGCAGGATGCTATCTAATGCCTTAGACTTCACATGAGGGATGAATTGTAGATAAACAGATAGTTTAGTGGGAGGTAGTCCCTACCTGTGGGGCTGTCTTGGCCACCACTCTCTGCAGTGTGACAACAGGAGCAGAGAAAGTTTGGAAAGCTGTGAACTACTCCTCTGAGACTCAAAACTACCATAGTAATAACCCTGTTTTTCTATCACACTGCTTGCTGCTCATACTAGTAGAGGCTGCTCAAACAAATAAAAATATTTTTATAGGCTGTGAAGTTATACTTGTTCTACAAGGAAGTGAAATAGGGAATAATCAAAAAATGGGAAAGTTTTGGGTTGTGAAGCTGCAGCTGATTATCCGTTCATTATCACGTTTTCCAGCGGTTTGTCTCGATAAGTGTGAAAACTTCGGAACAGTATTGTGGTTCTTCCAGCTCTTAGTCACTGACGCTCGTGATAGACTGCATAGCAACTCACTCACTTTCCCAAACCTTCTCTATTTACACACTTACACTAGCCAATTTAAGATCCACACTTTGTTTGTGGCAAAGAGACTAATGCTCCAGATTATGTTTATGGAGTGCAACCAGGAATACAGAAGAAGGAAAGACAAAACTTGTGCCTGGGAGTTTTTGGCACTAACAGTCTTACACATGCACACAGATGAAAGTACTGATGGATATTGAATTTTAATTTTTTTAAAGACGCTGTAAATATACTTGTGGCATTTTATAATCACAGCACAAAGATATATATTTCTGCAAAGAGTGATAGAAAGATGCTGGCAGATGTAAAAAATGTGAGAAGTCCTTTATCATTTGAACTAACCCAAAAGTCATAACTTTTTAGGTTTCTTTATATCAGTCCTTACAGTAGTTGAAATTCAACAGATTCAATTAAACCAGTGAAAGTGCTGTGTGGCTTCTCTCATACAATTTTAAAACTGATTATTCCAACACAACTAAGCTTAAAAGAACAGAATGGCTGAGCAGTTGGAGTAGATAACACAATGAATATATATAGTCTTTGGTTATAGCACTACAGCTTTGTGCAGTCTGAGGTGACAGAAGGAAAAGACTCTGTAAAGCAACAATTGATGCAAAGTCTACATTAATATTATTTTAAACACACAAAAAAATGGATTTTTAAAAGTAATATGAGAGACAAACTAATGCATATTTCTTTCCCGAAACACAGCTCTGAGAGGAGTCTTTGCAAATCAAAGTTCCTTCTCTCTCCTCTCACACACAAAATTCCCCTGCTATAATCCTTGTTTTGGGCCTTTTGCCACAGATTGACACTAGATGAATGCAGAATTATCACTTGAATTTACAAACTGAGAGACAACAGGATTTGCTGACTGATTGAATTATCTTCATGCAGTCTAGCACTTCTGCCTGTCAGATACTATTGTAAACCAGAAAATATTTCTCAGGGTATCACTTATGCATGATACTGTACTAAAGGAGCTGAAGAATTAACACAAACAACGTGTGTTAGAAAGCAGTGTAGTTTGTGTAGTGCACATTTTTCAAACTTTCAGTATTTTTCCCTGTAAGCCTCATACCATATTACTTATGTGCTCCTGCTGAGATAGACAGGCTATGGGATTTTTTCCTCCTCCACCCCCTACCTGTCAAGATATTCTTTGCTGAGCTTTATGTCATGTGGCATTAGGAAAGCTTTGTTCTTAGACTTTAATTCTCTTTTTCCGAGTCTGTTGTGGTGTGACATTTACAAACTAATGTACTTGCCCTTTAGGTAGCCCCTAACATAAATCCCATGCCCAATAGGAATTACGGATCAGTTTGCTTTGAGAAGGAGTTTCTTCTGTGCACAAGAAAATTCAGAAATAAACATGTACCGCAAGACTTAGTGCATTTTTCAACAACTGTTCACTCCTTCCTATTAAAATGTATATTCAGCATTACATTTACGGTTTAATTGAGGGGTAAAGGATCTTTCTTCTGGCTCCTGAACACAGCTATAATAAAAGATTTTTTTAAAAAAAGACTCTTTTATAAAATTGATAATATATTTCTGCATGTCAAGACCAAAATCAGAGCCATTCAACAACTGCTTCTCCCTATTTTCAAATGTATGTTAGTTCATCTAGTAACAGCTACCCCCTTTCCCCATCTGAGCTCTTTTGTAGTTCTCTGAACAACATGGCTAAAATATGTTACCGCTATTTATTTTGTAGCAGTAATTTTTTTAAAAAAACAGGAGCTCATAAATAGCAGTAATTGACTAAAAATTTGCTCACACAAACTTTTAATTGGCTATTATGGCCATTCAACTGATTTGTATGACATAATGCTTGGGGTCCATTTGTGTCATAGAAATTAAAAAATAAAAGGGTGAAGCATGTAAAGTACCATAATCAGAGATAAATCATTAACTGCTGTTCCTTTCTACGTAATGTCATTCCTATAACTAGGAAAAAAAAAGATAAAGAAAAAAAGAAGTGGTTTATTTTAAAAATATACAGAAATAGGATAGAGAAGTGAATCATTCTAAAAACAAATGGAAATGTTTTTTGGAAAATGAAACACTCTGGGTGTATTTGAAACCTGCTTGTTTGAAATAAGAAGAAGCCTGTGTTTAACAAATGTTTTTCCACAAAGCCATGGTGAGTGTCCTAGAACATGATATTAAATAGCAGGGCAGCTATTAAAGACTGATAAATTGCTATAAGTACATTTTTTTATTTGAGAGTTTGGCTTTATTCCTCCTTGTAAATGTCTCCTGGAAAAATCACTGCAGAATAAGAAGTAGTTTATATCTGATCCTTATAACCTACAATGCAGAATGAAGACTTTGGGTCCAACTTTTAAGTAGCCTCCATATGGAAATCTTCCTTGCATGTTCTTCACTGATTTTTGCTGAAAAACCAAGCAGCTATTTTTTGCTTTTTTCTGCTGTTACAGTAGAAACCCAAGAGTGGGTAACTACTGAGATTCTTCTCCACTGAGAAAAAGCTGGGCTCCAAAAGAAAAAAACAGAGGTCTTATGAAAATGGCCTGTGCAGCCAAGTGGTTCAAATCACTAGAGCAACCACCGTGGCATTTCTAGGTCATTTGTGAATAGCAATATTAATCAAGCAATATTGCAGAATTTTAATTCAAATTAAAGGGAGCTTCCCTGAAGCCATCAGCAAGGCTTGGAAATGCTGGCTCAGGATGTTCTCCTGCCACAACTGTGCCTGCGCTTCCCCCATCTCATCCTGCACATCCATGCTGCTGGCAGAAAATAGCTGTTACTTCCAGGGCTGTTATGACCTTAAAATCTCTTACTGTGATTTGTTGCAGTCACCTATCAGAAAAGTTAATCTGCAGAGACACAAAGCTGAGCCCTCACCTCCAAGAGCCCATTGGGATAAGCAGGCTCTCCCAACAATGGACGGCCATCACGCGGGTCACAGTGAGTCTCTGGTTTCAGGGAGGGCAGTCTTCGTGCCAAAAGGTACAGCTCATACAGAGATCCTGTGGGAGGGGTACAGCATTCAGCCTGAGGAGGTGAGCACGAGGAAGGGTTTAGGCATTTCAAAGTTAGTCCGGCATCTGTAACACATGACGGCAGGCGAGGGAGCACAGGGCAGGAAGCCTGCTGTCAGGTGAGTGGTGTCTGCGCTTGGTTAACGAGCTCCGCTCTTGTCCACACATCCTTTAGGCAGGATGGTTGAGGGAATAGTAAATACTCGTATTTTCCTATGGATTGATTTTAAAAGCATTTAGCGTGATCCTATCCTTGGCAATGGGATATCCCCAAGCAGAGTGCATGCTTGGCTGCCCCTGTACTGAGGAGGGCTTAATGAAGCTGATAGGAACAGTACTTGTGGCTTTTCCAGATCCAACCTTTCATTTCTGGAGCCACATCAGTCTGAATCTCCTTGAGGTTGCAGTCGCTGCAGCCATGCCTGGAAATGCAACTGTGCTTTTCCAAGATCAGGCTCCTGCGAGCAGAGAGGGAGGCAGCTGAGCGGATGTCCAGTTTGGTTTTCCATGGTTGGTATCCCATCTTTCCTGTGCCTCTCCTCGCACCCGTTGTCTAATTGAGTTCTTGCTGCACATTGCAGACATTCATCATTACAATGGATCTAATGCATTCCCACATTCTGTCACAGACTAAGTCAGTTTCTGCATGGTTGGCTTTATGGTGGTACATTTTTCAGTGAAGGTAAGAGCTTTTAATGATGAAACAGAGAGTATTAAAAATAGCATTTACTGCCTTAAAGATCTGTTCAGCGTTTACCTCCCCATTCTGCCATCTTCACTAATCTGTTTAATATTTTACTTCACTGCTGTGTCCAATCCTTTTTCCGCTGAAGTCCTGGTGACTGCAAGAGGAATGGGAATAGAGACAATGACAGGACACCTTCCTTCCAGGACAGTCATCCCAGTTTATGCTCTATGGAAATGAGTGAGGGATGCAGAAGCCTCAAAGGATGGTTCATGGTGCTTTTGGTGTGACCGTTGAAGAAAGAGGAGACATAACCCATGGTACTGATGCAGGTATTATTTAGAACACTACTGCAAGCATGAGTTTGACAGTGATGAATTTAATTTATTTCTGTAAAGACAAAATCTCAATAATTCTTACTAATTATTATTCACTAATTGTTTCCTCCATTTAAATATGTTCTCCCTTGGAAAGTCTCTGATCCCACACTGAAATCATGCTTCAGGTGGTGGCTATTTTCTGCTCCGCTAACATTGTCTCCGTTCTTTCATTCGTTCATACGCACATGTCATTTGGTATCAGTTTTCTGTTTGATGACATAATAAAAGTCACCTAATTAGGTAACAACAACTTAATGTATTAACTACATCCTTGTAAAACCACAAGAAATTTGTGGGACAGGTTTACTGCTGATGTTTTACTACCGTTTGCTTTCATTTCCTTCAGTTGTGTTTCGACCCTTAGCAATATTAGAGGTGAAACTCTGATCCACTGTAGAAATCAGGAGCAAACCTGAAATGACTTTAAGAGCATTGGGATTTCTCATCTAGTTCTCCATATGGCAATAAGAGGAGTTGTTCTCACGAGAAAGCCCACTAAAACAACCCTCCGTGTGTAGTAATATTTTATACACAGGACGTGTGGATACACTACTTTTTTTAAACAAAGTTAAAAGAACAATAGAAGTCTAAGTCAAGCACTCAGAATAGGGGAAATGCCAGAAGGGAGATTCTCTGTATAACTTCACTTCAGACCCCTTGTGTGCTTTGGTAGTCCTATTGGTTATTGGGTTATTTTTGTTTTTCTTCAGACCTCATTGAATCACAGGAACTCTGGCAGATTAGCAAGCAGTTGTTCAGTATTTCACTGTGTGGACTTTGTTTAATATGTTTCCCCCTCCATCCCTAATGCTATCAAACACAGTTAAGAGAACACTTTATTTCCTCAGAATTTATATCATGGCACTAGTCATTGCTTCACAACATATTTAGTCTCACAGGACCCATTATTCTCAATTTGCTCGTAGAAGCTGGACGCACAGAAGTAAGAACCTCAGAGGGGATAATTTAGGGCGTATGCTCTGAAATACCTATTCTGAAATATCAAGACCCTGACTATTAGAGTTCAACACCAGGTGTCAAAAGAACTCATGATTAAAAAGGTTCAGTGATTTCAGATGTGAATAGACTCCCTAATATTGTGTACATCAACATGATATGCTGTGAAATATCTGAGCTCAGTTGAAATAATTAATATCATACTGGAAGCCAGTTAGTCAAAGTAGGCTAGAGTTCAGCAACTTCTGTGTTATTCTTAATTAATTTTACAATCTGTCCTCTGAGTGAAGTGGTATAAATGTAAGTTTTGTGCAAACAGATCTATAGTACCAGACACCTTGTAAATATGTCATTATAGGGACAGTAATTCTTTAAGAAGAATAAAGCACTGGGATTACAGAAAAAACTCAAAGTGTTCTCAGTAACTCGTGACTCATTTTTTCCTCTTGTGGAAAATTTTTTTACCCTTTTAGAGTGCTTCTCTAACAATTAAAATGCATTTCATTTAGTCATCCATTTGTCAAGATGCTCTGCCTGATAAATATCAAACAAGGTATTTGCTGGATATGTGACAGATATCTGAGCATGGACAGTTCCTCCTCAAGCAAACTGGGATATGGAGATGGTAACAAAAATGTTCCATTTGCCTTGGGAGATATCACAGAGGTCAGCTCGAAAGCTAATGGCGAAGGACAGTTCTGAGTAAGCAGTGTCCTGAGGATGTTCAAATACTTAAATATGCCATTTGTGAAGATGTAGCATCCCAGCCATCTGAAAAGGATATTCTCAGGTCCTCATGTAGCATCACAATGAAAAGATGGATTTGCAAAGTGGTATTACCTGTGTACTTATCCATTGTATTTTATATGTTATGATACATTTAACACTTAAATGCAAAGTTATGGGTTTTTTTACTTTCTATAAACATTTCACTGAAGTTTTGGAATGAAATATCTACAGCAAGAACCGAAAATAAAACAAAATGAACTTTACTAGAGTACTTTCCTGAGTACTAAAGCCAAGTGAATTACAGAAAATAAACATGTCATAAATAGCATGAAGTAAATAATATTTTAATAGGATTTCTGATATAGTTTATGAACAAGAAAGGATTTTTTTATGGTTATCAGAAATACAAGGGAAATTAATGACAAAATTAAGACCAAAAACCCCAGTCACTATATAAATCTAGTTTTACTGGCATTTAACTCTCACACAGCTGAATGGTCAGTTAGTTTTACACTTAGTATAGATCTTCAGGACATCTGTATTTTACTTAGTTGTATGTTACATAAGGGTGTGAGGGAGGATGATTTAAAGCCATATAATGGATATGATCTTCATGTTAAATGAGTTCACTTAAGTGTAGATTCAGTGGGAATTTGAGTCCATTCCCACCAAAACTGTCAGCACATATTCCTTTGACATTAGTAGGAGCAGATAAGTGACCTGCTAGGCCTAGCATCTTGCATAATCCAAATATACATGTATGACTTGGATCTTGTTTATCATAAACTATTTTTTCTTTTCAGTTATGAAATATCAGTTTTCTCAGGCTTGAAATTCTCAGCATGAAAGACAAAATCATAAGGCCTGAGGTTTGAAGATAGAGTAGCCTTTCTAAAATGTAAGGTACTACAGATGTTTGCAACATGTCACCCCTTCAATCACCAATAAATATCTATTAAGTTTTCCCTGAACCTTAAAATGTAGTCTAGCCACTCATTTCAGGCATCTGGGTAAAATAAATCTTAAATTGAAAGTTGACCTCATCACCAAATGTCATTTATTTATATTGGATTTCATCCTTTTGAGTGGCCTCTCTGTATGTATTAGAGGATGAACAATTAAGGCCTTTGGTTCAGAGAAAGGAAGGGCATTGGAGGTCGTCAGCACTATGTATCAGATTTTAGCCAAGAAAACTTTTTAAGTATGTTATTAAATCACAAAAATTACAGACTAATGCTCCACTAAGGCGGCAAAAAAATGCTGAGTTTGCTTCTCGACTGTTCTCTCATGCACTGGAAGTAAGGCTGGAGACGATTAATCTTGGGACTGAAATTCAAGGCAAAATATTTATGTGAAGAACCCTTAAGACACATTTCTCTATGCCTTTTTTTAACTTCTCCAGAAGTTCTTGTAATACTCAGAAAAGTCTTTTCAATTATATTTTTTGTCTCATACAGCTGTAAAATTATTTTGTTCCTCTTGGATTATATAGAGGAAAAGCATCTTCAGCATTAATAAGAATTTGACTACACGGCTGTTATATAAAACAGCCTTTCTCAACCTTTCTTCACTCAAAGAACTCTCTTAATCTTTTTGGGGAAAATAATGCAGATAGCCTTACAAAGTACTACTGCTGGTCAGTGGATAAAGTGAAGGATTGGGGTGATGAATAAATAACGCACTCAGCAATAACACTGAACATTTTTTCGAACTGTCACAAGTGCAGTTACAAAAATTTTAGATAAACCTTTAAGCCATTAGGAACTGGGTCCCGACTAAGTCTGCAGGTACTCAACCCACTCTGTGGAAATAAATGTGTGCTTAAAGCATTTGGATCTTTGTTTTCCGTTGACCATCACTGTACAGACTGCCTTTGGAGGCTTATGGAGCACACTACTGTGGGAAGAATAGGTTAACTAACACTGAGCATGATGATGAGCATGGTTTTACTAACATTCTGGATTATAGAAATGAAACAAATTACATCATGCCATTTAGAAGTCAAACTTCACAAAGAACAAGTGGTCATACTGCCTCAAGACACAAGAGACTGCTCTGCCAGAAGACATATGTGATGTATCTTCAGGACGGGATGATGATTTTTTCTCATCAATGAACTATGCAGTGAAGACATATCCTAAGGGTAGGGCTCATTAGCAGAACAAGGAATTGAACCCAGGTCTGATTTGTCTTGTTCTTTGATCACTTCCTTCCCTCAGAAAGCCAACAGATAAAAGAAAGGCTAGAGCATTTAGCTGACTTTAGATGACTTGAACACTTTCTTCAGCACTGTAGTCATGGTAAATTTGGCCTCATATAAGTGGATTAAATGAGCAAGTACTCATTTCTGAGCTACCATGTTTTGCTTCTGATCCTCTTTTCTTCTTTCTCGTGTATATATCATATATATACATACAATACATATATATACATACAATAGACTGAGATTGTGAGACTGCAGTAACCAGAGGAATACAGGTAAAATAGATATATTTGGATAATACTATCAAGTTATATTGGTAACAACATTTTTTTCTGAAGCTAATATCAGAAGGCCCTCCTGGTACTCGAATACTCTTGAAAGCCAATATTAGCCCTTTTAGTCACTATGGCTATCTTGGCTCTCTGTTTATCACTCACTAGAGCTTTGATGGCACAGTAGCCTATTTCCAAACTTGAAACAGTGTCTTAAAACAACCTTATACCAGATGGAAAAAGTCACTTAGAAGTGACTTAGACTTAGAAGTGCAGTGACTTAGAAGTGCAGAGGCTGTGCACTCAGTTTACATGTTACCAGCTTCTAAACCTTTCTTCTGCCTTTTCAAATGTGTATGGTCTCCAATAAAGAACAGCAACTTGCTGTTCATTTTTGTTAGACAGCTAAAAAGGTTGGCAAAAAATCTCCCAGCCTTCATAAACTAACCAGGCTGCTGGCAGAAGTCCTATCAGTTTCTCATACTGCCCATTCACTAGCAGGCCCCAAGAACTCACCTTAAAACAATAAAACATTTAGGAGAAAAAAGAAGAAAAGTTCCTTTTACATCAACTCAAAACAAAACAAATCCTCATAACTAACTCCTTGAAGGACACACTGTGAAGGATTTCTGTGCATGTGGACTAGGCACAAAATTAATGTCAGCATGAGAAAATTGCCTGGACTTTATACGTGATGATGTAGATGTACATGAAAGCCACTTGAAAACCAAAAAGGAGTTTGAGAACTGTACAGCTTGTCCATAGCTGATGTGCTAAAGATGAGAATGTGCTTTTGGACTGAATATGTTTTCAAACTTTCAAAGAAAGAAAAAAAAGTAGTAAAGAGCTCTGGAAAATTACTGCAGTTGTTCTAGGGCCTGAAGCCAAGTCATCTTTGAAGTGTCCTAAAACCTGTTCAGCCTCTCATAAGAGTTTTCAGAACTCTTCTGTGGCTCTCTGACGACACAAAATCAACTTTTTCAATAATGAAAGAAATTACCAGGGAGATGTGCTAATCTCTATTTAGGACACATCACATGCAAGGTACAACATGGAATCTATCTAAGTCCCAGAGCAGCCAATTTCCTGTACTTAACAAGGGTGTACCAAACCAAAAAGGAATGCAAAATTTAGTGGTTGCAGATTATCTGTCCACAAACTTTATATAATAGCCAGAATTAGGCAGCAAGATACTACGGTATTATGTGCATTAAAGCTGCCACAGGCAGATCTTATTTCAGTTTAAGCACTGTTCAAATCTTATATGATCAGGTCTGAATGTTCTGTGGAAAACTGAAGGTGTGGAGTCCTGGCCCCACAAATGCACTGGGAAATTTGCCATTGATTTAGTGGAGCCATTATCTCACCCCAGATCTTGAAAACATTTAATAGATACAATACTTCCCAGTGTGTTCTCTGGGGCCAGTCAGTGCGGTGAGCATTAACCAGCTTTAGCAGGGACAGCTCTTGCTGAATAGCTGCTGCTTTGGACATGCAGGAAGACAGTCTGAAACTCCACCAGAAAGTAGCTACAAATGCCTGTCTCATCAATAGCTGATCTGGTAATGGGCATAAAAATCCATTTTTAACAGACAGAGGATGAACCATGTTTTTCATGTTTTTCCTGTTGCACAGGAATTGTGAAGAGAACATTCATAAAGATGATGTAGCTGAACAAATGCAGCTTAAAGAACAAAGGAGTGAGGAATGCCACTGTTTTTCTTTTTGTTAAAAAAGGTAACTCCACAGACTTAACACTGACTGGCCTGCCTCATTCATCAGCATAAAGTTTTATAACAAGTTATTATACAACCAGAAATAGCGTGGCCAGCAGGGACAGGGAAGTGATCTTACCCCTGTACTTGGCACTGGTGAGGCTGCACCTCGATTCCTGTGTTCAATTTTGGGCCCCTCATTACAAAAAGGGCATTGAATTACTCGAGCGTGTCCAGAGAAGGGCAACGAAGCTGGTGAAGGGTCTGGAGCACATGTTGTACGAGGAGCGGCTGAGGGAACTGGGGTTGTTTAGTCTGGAGAAGAGGAGGCTGAGGGGAGACCTCATCACCCTCTACAACTACCTGAAAGGAGGTTGCAGAGAGCTGGGGATGAGTCTCTTTAACCAAGTAATAAGCGATAGGACAAGAGGTAATGGCCTCAAGTTGCACCAGGGAAGGTTTAGACTGGATATTAGGAAGCATTTCTTTACAGAACGGGTTGTTAAGCGCTGGAATGGGCTGCCCAGGGAGGTGGTGGAGTCCCCATCCCTGGAGTGTTTAAGAGTCGGGTCGACATAGCGCTTAGGGATATGATATAGTTGAGAATGGTCAGTGCTAGGTTAATGGTTGGACTAGATGACCTTCAAGGTCTTTTCCAACCTAGATGATTCT